>NC_083626.1:26934294-26956794 GCF_963584025.1 Labrus mixtus
CTCTCACTGTACGTCTCACTGTAGTAGAGCTCAAAGGCATCCTGGGAACCATCACTGAGAACCAGAGGGGGACAATACATAATGCTGTCACATCCTGCATTAAAAAAATAACAATATAACCTAACATAGTTTTGTCATTAGGCTAAGTCAGCATACAATGTTATAAGCAAAGCAGTTATTAATCTTCTCTTCCTGTTTATCTATTTATTTATTTTTAAAGATTTTTTTCCTTTATTTGACACTGGATCGAGAGATTTTGAGAGAGAGTGGGGTAATGACATGCAGGAAAGAAGCCACAGATCAGACTCGAATGGTCTGTAATCGTTTGGACCAAAGAAGGTAGTCGGTTTCAAGGGAGACACACACACGGCCGTTTTGGACACCCCTCGGTTTGCCAGATATCGACCAGTTAAAGATAAAGTTATCTGGTCAAACCAACGGGTGTAGCAGCGATGGAAACGGTCAAGAGAACTGTTTCAGAGAGAAGTGATTCTACCCGCATTTTTCTTATAAGATCCACAAGCAGAACGGTTAACAGAGCTGGCTAAACACTGAAGCTTCCGTGCCTGCGACATGGACAACCTGTGTGCGCATCGGCTCTAGAGAAGAGGGGGCAGGGGAGACTCCAATGTTTTGAATTTGTACTGCAGTACCTATTTAAACACTACATGTCAGAGGTAGATACTGCTCCTTTAAAATGGGAATCAGCATAGTAGGTAACCTTTAATGCCGTCAGTAAACTCTATTTCACATCCTAATTATATCTGCTGGTAAGAAAACCATAACTAGACACTGGCTGCATCCTGCCCCCCCACAATGAAAGAGTGGAGTTAATGAAACCTAGAGAAACCGAAAAAACAACCTTCTCACTTCATCTACAAATGGACAGATTTACAGAGTTATGGTCAAGATGAATTTCATATGCATGTGAGTCATGACCATGTTTACTGGACTTAACAAATAAACAGATGCTTTATTGTTATATGTGTGCACTGGTCGACATTAGTTTATGCATATGCATGCTTTTATTTTTTGCTTTTGTATTTTTTATTTGTCTCCCATTATGCCAGAGTGAATTACTACACATCCCCAGTTATAGCGTGAATGTGTTTATTGAGCTAAACATTCAGAGTGCTGTAAAAACAGGACATTTAAATTAACTCATAACACACTGACTTTATGTGGAGGCCATAACCTGTTACAGCTTCAGTCGGGGCCAAATGTTACTCACTATGAGCTGCAGCAGCTAAAGTCTGGATCATAACTGTAGGACATGTCAGTCAGACAGCTGTCACCTGCACAGAGACAGACACACACAGACGGGTTAGTCACACTCTAACAGCTTGTGATCATCCCCAAAGACACTGCAATGCTCATTAAAACATAATGCAAAATGTTGGAAGAACAAACATTGTACAGATTATTTGCTTTTTGGCTATTCTTGGAGCGTTGCCTGTAGCTTTAATGTTGGGACATTAAAGGATAATCGGGAGCAGAAAGAACAAATTGCAAGTTGCAGGTCAGGATACTCGTTTTTTTGTGTTTGGTTCGATGACATCTTTAAGTTGGCAAGACCAAAAGCAACTACAGATGTTAAGGGGCATCTGTAAAATTAGGTAGCAAAATCCCCTTGAAAAAAGGCTTGTTTTTATGTTTTTACATCCTTTATGTTATATATAATACAGGACAAATCCGACCAACAGAAAGCCTTAGTGTCACTTACTTCTCTGCAGCCAAAAGCGGTCGGGCATGGTGTGGTGAAACCCTGCTCTGTCCACACACTCAATGGTCTGATGGCCGTAAATGATCTGGAACATCTGACAGATCAGAGAGCAGTACTCCTCTGCGGCCTCCTGCACGCAATCACACACAAAGAGGCTGTCAGAACACTGAATTACATACCACATCGATAATATCTGTGAGCTTCTCTGACAACAAAGACTTTCTGCAGGCAAATAAATGATATCTTGTTTAATTTTCCTTATCTTCAGAACCCTGAATTTCCCCTTAATTCACTTCAATTGAGTGTACTGAAAAATGTCTGTCTTCTCTCTGTGCAGGATTTCTAGCCTGCTCAAGGATAAACACAGAGTAATAAGTGTTGGAATTTGATCTGTCAACCTCTAAAAATCCAAAGCCAGCATCTTGTTGTTGTGATGAAACCGGACTTGAGTCTGGGAGCTAAATCTGAGCAACTTGAACAATGACACACTGATGATGCTGCCAATCCAAACAAATGATTGCTCCAAGGACAAGGATAACAATAACTGACGATCACCACACACACACACACACACACACACACACACACACACACACACCCCCACACACACACACACACACACACAGAATGACAAAGCTTCTCTGCTGTAACTGTGATGCAATGCTCCAGCTTATGTAACAATGCAGAGTCTCAGTTCGACTGTGGTGTGTTTGTGTGTGTATGAGTGTTGATGAATTGGCATCATCAGTGTTGGCCTACTTTCCACAGCACCAACATGTGAGCTGAATGATTAGTGAACACCAATTAATTTACACTTATCTGTGTTTTATTTGATGACACTACTGTTTTTCATTCTGGAATCTGAATATAAGACTGGACTGAATATCCACAGTGATATTTACGATTTATCAACTCTGAGTAAACACACTGTGTGTTTTAGTCTCCAGTAGCAAAGCTCCATACTGCGTGATCATTTTCTTAGTAAAAATGCTGAATGTGAGCAGCTAAACGTACGATGCGGTACAATACGATATGGTGCGATAGGATAGGGTACAGCATAACGGTATGTTACTGTATGGCATTATGCAATCAGATATCCCACCTTGTTCTCCACAGCCAGGATGACCAGGTTGCAGTAGGCGTCCGGGCAGGGCGTTGGTTCCAGTGGATTGTGGTTCCTCCTCTCCCAGCTGCCATAACTCTTCCCCCGCTCCCAACTTCCTGTGCAGGCTTGCCGCCGCTCCCAGCTCCCCCCGCCACCTCCTCCTCCTCCACCACCTCCCCTCCTCTCCCAGCTACCTCCTCCACCTCCACCATGCCTCTTTTCCCAACTCCCTCCAGCACCTCCTCCTACTCCTACTCCCACCCCCCAGCTCCCACTCATGGGTCTCGCTCTGCGGTTCTCCCAGCTTCCTCCTGTTTTACGTGTTTGCTGCCTCCTCTCCCAGCTCCCTCCCACTCTCTTCCTCTCCAGACTCCCTCCTCCTGCTCTCTCTCCACCTCCTCCCGCTCCCACTCCCACTCCCACTCCCACTCCGCCTCTATCCACATTCTGGTTTTTGTCGTGGTTACTCCTGGACAGGGACGGCCTCCAGTCCACTCCACAGATGGTGTGTCTTCGCTCCATTGTGCCCCCTGCAGGCCGGGGGTCAGCATTACTCATGGTTTGACGTCGACCGTCTACGCCTGTTGTTTTTTTCCTGTCCAGGCTGTCGTCGCCTGCGACAACTGTATCGACGTTCAGACCTGTAGAAAGAGCATTTTTAACATTTGATCATTCTGGTTGATACTGGGTTTCAAGCTTAAAGAAAGTAGTCTAGGTTCAGTTACTTTTCAAGGACCGCTTCAACTCGACCTTTTTGCATGTAACTAGGCTAACCAAAAGTTAGGTGGAGATAGCAATTTTCAATATGGCGACTGAAACCAATGGGTGATGTCATTGAGACTACATCCTTGGTTTATACAATACCGTGTATGTTTGCAACCAATGGAGTCACTCCTTTCTGGCCCTTAGGAAGAATTCATTTTGAAGGCAATTCAGCATTGACAACTTAATAGACCTGACAGTCCACTGCTTATACACAGTATTTATTTCTCACCTGTCTTCAGGACCAGCAGGTGCAGCGCGTCATCTCTCAGGTAGGAGGCAGCGGCGATCTCATGCGTGGGAATCCTCACCAGCAGCTTCTCGTTGTCTCTCCATGTCAGCAGCAGACAGCGAGCGGATAAACTCAGGATACAGTCCTGATCCACGCTGGTCTTCAACGGCAGCACCTTCAACTGCTACTGACCAACACACAGAATATGGGATTATAGATTTTCTATTAATGATGTCGACACTGTGAAATGAAAAGCAGCAGAGTGAATCATTATGTATGAGTGCTAATACAATGAATATGATGAAAACGTTGGCTTTACTTGACAGTCAAATCGTTCTTATTTAGGAGATAGGTAATATAGTTAGTACTGGCATCTTAAATTAGTTATATCTTGGTTGGTCATCACTAACCGCTGAAGCGCTTGATTTTGTTCACGCTATGGTGACAAACCGCACTCATGTGAGTTATGGTTACTCACCCTTGCTGTGTCCAGTAGTTGTAGTAGCTCGTCTCGGCTGGAGGGGTTTAATGACACTGACACCCATGTCAGGTGGCCAAGGAACTAAGAAAAGAGATCAATGGTTTGGTAAATGGTCCAGTTATCACATAATCTATGGTGACTGAGGTATATTTTGTTGTACTGTATGGTACTTGAGATTGTACCTTGACCTCCTTCTCTATGTAGTCGAAGATGAGTCTCTCAGGGTGGATGAGGTAGTCAGGAGGGTAAAGAGGAACAGTGTGCAGCGGGCGACGGTACACGCTGCCTCGATCAACTGGTCTGCGAGCAGATTTTGACCAGACCAGACGCTTAATAGGAGAAACAAAACTCTAAGGCGAGAAAGTGAAAAATATAAGTTGGGAAAGAGAATGGGGAGAGACAGAGAAATAGATTAAAATTGAAAGGAAGGAACTGGTTTTAGCATTCCTTGTTAGAATAAAAATTACATTCCTGCTCCCAAGAGGTTAAACCATTCTGGGCAGATACATGCCCAGAGAGGTGGCCAGGCCTGGCATATAAGTATTAACAGAAATAGTATATAAATGCGATTTTATTATCTGTGCCCCAGTTGGGCCAACACAGTCAAAAAAGACTGGTCACTTCCCTGTTGGCAGGTCTTGAAGAATGGCTAAATTGGGTACTATTAGTTGGCATTGTCACTGGTTGGTTTGGATCATATTTCTAAGGCATCGTACATCGTTTCAGCACAACACATGTGGAGTACACCAGGGTTTGATACTGGGGCCACTTTTATTTAACCTAAACATTCTCCCGCTAGGTCAATTCATGAATGACAAATGTTTTTATACGCAGATGATACTCCAAATTTACTTAAATCTTCCACCAGGTGACATTGGTCTTTTGGAAATACTCGATCGATGCTAGAACAAGTAAATTGCAGAACGCCATTTCAATTGTATTTGGCAACAAAAAGGAAAGAAAGAGTTGCTCAGCATGATTTCATATATCTAAAATATTAGTTATAAAATAACCCAATGAATTTATATAGACTCTTCTTTGGAGCATGTTAAACACTTCTCCACTGGTCTAGAAGAAAGACAAAGAGAAAAAGGCAAAATAAGTATTAACTAGCTGCATAGCACCTTGGTATTACCTGAGCAGGTTGTTAGATTAAGCACATTCATCACAAAATCCAATTATTCCCCACTTTCTACTTACAAGGAAAACCCACTAGAACAAGAGGAAGAAGAAAACTCATTATAACCATCATCTGCTTTTGTCTTTTTTTAATTGAATTCAGCTGACTACAGAGATGTTTATCACAAAACTTTCTCGTTTTACGTTGAGTTCTGCCCTTGTAATTATTCAGAAAGAAAAACAAGTTTTTTGATTTTAAAACAAGCTAATTTCCTCTCACTATTCAGTGTGTGTATGTATTATAACATCCATTCTCCTTATGCCTTCAAGCCACAGTATATTAATGTGTGTTTGGGTGTGTGTGCCAGTGGGTGTCTAACTGTGTGTGCTGTGTTATCGGTGAGTCTCAGTGGGGAGCTGTCAGAGATCACTGCTCACCTATCAATCACCACTGCAACAGCCAAAGGGATGTACTGCATTACAACACACACACACATAATAAGGCCTGCGAGGATACACAAAACAACTGTCTCATATGCAAGTCAAGTTAAAATTCAAACCCGAAACACCCTACTAGAAACTGGAGACTGCTGCGCTGATTACAATCAGACTACCAAAGTGTTGGACAAATTAAACAACAAACAGATTAAAGCAAGGCAGCATAGTTTTATTCATGAAGCAAATTTCAAGGATCTGGAATCATGCTGAGCAATGACTTTCATTATTTCCACCTTGCTGCCAAATACAATGATATCTGTCTTGTCTTTGTTGGATTGAAGGAAATGTAATTGCTTCCAAATTGTTCAAAGCATTGAGAGAGTATTTTAAAGGACTAATGCCACTTGGTGAAAGAGCTATGTAAATCAGAGTGTCATCTGCATATTGGCAAGGTTACTGTCAAGAAATAGCTTCCTGCAATAAAGGTTTTATGTAGGGGCAAGGCTTGCCAAAGGTTTAAAAATCACTGACCATAAATTGGATCTATTGTATGACTTTAAGGTTTATCTTCAGGACTTGAAACAACATCAACAAGTTGCAGTTTGTATTTCGATGACAGACATGACACACTTTGAAGTGCTTTAAATAATGACAACCTCAGAGACAGAAAATAAGTCTTTTTACCTTCTTGGCTTTCTTGGGTTCATAATCCATCGTTCATCAGTCCTCCTCTGAACTTGCCTTCCTGGTCTTGGTCTTCCTGATTTTTTTTTTTTTGTGTCAGTTTGTCTTTTGTCGTCTTTGTATCTGTCTCTCAGTTAATTTTTCCATGGTTCCCTCCAGTGTCGCCGTCGCTCTCTGTCCAAGTTATTATAGATTTTGTGTCGGCTGCTTCACTCTTGTTCTTTCTCTTTCTACACTGATTGTTCTTTTGCAATCTCTCCTGGGGCCACACACAAACACACACAGACACGCACACAAAGTAACACACTACAGTACAGGAAGCAGAGGAAGCCCCCTTCCTGTCCGAGAGGAAACTCCACCAGAGACTGATAAGGCCCATTCTCTCTCAGACCTATACCCAGTAAATACCCTTTGAAGAAACCACGATAAGAGATTTACATTTCAAAGTTAGGTCACTTTACAAAATCAGTTTGGTTTTATCTGGGGATGTCGCTAGAATTACTAGTCGGTTAAACTAGTTGTGTACTAGTATGTTCAGCACAGGCACGTGTGTGGACGTTAACCTGCAAGAAGGAACAAAGGCTGGTGGTGCTTACACTGTTAACATTAGCCACACTCGAAAAAAACTACTTGACCTTGTTTACCCACAGAGCTGGAAAGTGCCATGGTTGGTCGACTAAATGATTGGAATGTGATCACCCTCACTAGTCGTAGCAAGAGAAGGACACCATCTCTGAAACTGAGTGATTTCTTTCAATCGTGTTTCTGAAGATGAAATTCAGCTTGAAGAAATGTCCCTCTCTCTTACAAGGCTACACAACCAAAATAAACCAATTTCAACTACCTCAAGTTTTGGAAGCTATCTATACTCCTAAAGTCAGTAGGATGATGGAGCTTTTTTTTTGCCCCTCCATTGCCTACATTTCACACTAAATAACTGCATGATTTAAAAAGTAGCTTTAAACTCGATGTCTATCTAAAAGCCTTTTCACAGATTTACTGACAAGTTTGACCTTCATGCATGCCCTTTCCTGCCTTCCAGTTTGTTCTTTTCCACTCATATGAAACTCAGAATATGTCTAATTGTCCAATGATGTGTGTCCAATTACATGACAGCATTGATATTAAGGCAAAAACTTAACACCCCCACCCCCCCAATCCAACAGGAACAATGCCTGTGTCAGGGAACTCTGGGAGATTTCAGGGCAGACTGTCCAAAAGTTGTTAAGACATTTTCTGGAGTATTAAAGAGCTTTAAAGTATTTCTTATGCTTTTTTGGGGGGCCATTTCTGTTCAGCTAGTTTGTGATATGTACACTCTATGTCCTATTTTCAAATAGTCTCCTGTCTTCTAACTCTTTCTCTTCCATTTTTAAAGACTTTCTCGGATTATCTGAAAATGCTCGATGATTAGATTTTTTTTTCTTGCTGGTCTTGAAATTCCATCCTCCCCATGTCCTAATAAAAGTTTGATTTATTCCCATGTAAAGCCGTTGAGTCATCCATCATTACAAAGATCAATAGTGTTTTTATTTATTCAACTTGGCAGCACATAGTAAACATTCTTTAAGAGTTTATATTTCACAACACTAATCAAAGACACTTTGTGGTTTTCATGAGCCTGTGCTGACTTTCCCCGTTCTCTTGCCAAGCCTGACTCAGTGTTGATTTTCACAGCACTTTGAAATGTAGCTGCATGTCGCTTCATGCACGCCTTTAATTAACCACAATGACTCCACAATTATGCTCACATCGAATATTTTGCTTTCTTTAGCGCCAGTCACATGTGGAGTGATGACGCACTTTCCACTTACAGAAGGAAAGATCCATTAAAGGCTTCCTGCATTATTCCCTCATGTGAAGACATTTCTGTTGAAAGAAGGCGGACTCTGTATATTCCACAAGAGATTCATGTTCTTTTCTTAGTGTTTAAACTGCCTAAGATGATCATATATTCTACTGTACAGTCAGATTTAAGCACATGTTGAATCAGTGAGAGATTAAAGGTTATTTTAGTGTTAAACTGAAGAAACTTCAATTCCTTTATGTTTGCTTATTTAGTCATTTAATGGCTTTACAGATGAATGTTTTCCAATTGTGTAACAGTGGTTATTCTGACGTCTGATTAATGTATTTTCTCTGATTATGCATTTTTGCGATTATTAGGTGTATTCGGACCAAACAGTTCTGACAGACTAGTCAAAATCACTTTGTATTTCCTGTGTCGCATAATCAATCAAAAATGCTGGAATCTTAAGAGCTTTATTGACTTTTTTTTGCTAGTGTTGTACACCAGAGAGAGCAAGCAGAGGTAAAGTTACAGATTCACGTTAAAATGCTAAATGGTTAAGTCTTATAATCTTTTTTTTTTGCTCTCTTCTGGCATCTCAGGTATTGTTTGGATGGTAAAAGTCCATAAAACACTCTTGAAATTCATTACTAGTTGCTTTAAATGCTGCCAAAGATGACAAATCTTTAGTCTTCATGACACTTTTTACTTCCTGTTAAGATTATAAGATTTAAGGTTTGAGTGGAAGCAAACTCACTTTCTACACAGTGTACGTCTGTTATCTCAATATTTTGATACATTTTTTTTAGAAATGTACGTGGGAAATTAAAGAAACTCTGAACTTTGAGGTAAGATTTATCTTGATGTCTCATCAGTTTTTTTAGGTAGAAGAAAATAATTGGATTTAACAAGATGCCAAACAGATAAATTCTTACCTGAAAATGTCATGCTTCAATATAAATATATTTTTTCTACTCACTGATGTTGCCGCAGCCCAGCCCAGCAAGTTAAACACACACAATGCAGAAAAACAAAAGGTGATGTTACCATGTTATTAATATGGAGGACCCAGAGTTCTCACCTGCAGTGAGGAGTGTCGGCCACAGGGAGGCAGCACTGAGACAAACACTCACTGTAGGAGGAGGAGGAGGAAGGTGAAAAGAAAGACATATTTCTTGTCAGCAGGACGCTGATGGAGGCCGAGGAGACGACATCCAACCTGTGAACTCTCTTTCACGGGGAAGCAGCTAGAACCTGGTCTCAAGTCCAAAGTCGATGGCATGGCACATTATATTCCTGATATTTAGAAGAGTTCACAACACACACAGGATGCACAACAGCACACCTACTCCACAGTTTAATATCAGTGCATTTCATGATCAAGTTATTTTTTTAATAGAATTGAGGGCTAAGAAATGCCACCTAACTCGCTCCAGTGTGTATTCTGACTAACACACACAGAAACAAACAGGAGACACAAAGATGATGAGAAATTGGGTTTTCATTTTAAGAATTAGATGCCCTGCACCATCAATAAAAAATAATAAAGTTGTCTCTGGAGGAACGTATTCAATTATGAAAATGATTTATACCTTAATGAAGCTAAAATGAAAGCTAATGTCTGCAGAGAGAAAGCAATAAGAAGTGCAGGTTTCCAATACAACCTTCTGGTTTTTTTTTTTTTTTTACCTCTCGTAAAGAAGTTTATTAAAAATGTGAAGTTCAGTCCTACAAGTTTTTGCACTTTAAGATTTTTTGTCATGTGCACAAAGTTCATACATGCACACACACATCAGTATTCATTTCACATGTACTCACCTGCTCTTGATGTTCTGCTCTTTGACACACACACACACACACACACACACACACACACACACACACACACACACACACACACACACACACACACACACACACACACACACACACAGGCATCAATCATGCTCTTGTGAACTTCAAAGAATGTCAGACCTTGATATGTTTTTGTGCTGCATCAACTCTGTATCTCTGAATATGTGTGTGAGTGTGAATTTATGCATGTACATCTGTGTGTGTGTGTGTGTGTGTGTGTGTGTGTGTGTGTGTGTGTGTGTGTGTGTGTGTGTGTGTGTGTGTGTGTGTGTGCAGCAGCGATATCAAAGAAGCAGCATCCTTAAAAGACCCGGTGCTTGAAAAAAAAAATCACACATGAGGTCTGACGCAAGAGCAGAGGAAAAGAGAGGAGGGGAAAAAAGCGTGAAGGAGAAGAAAGGTGGGAGAGGAAGAGGAGGGGGTGAGGATGGCAAGGGGGGATGGACGAACAGAGGCAGAGGATGAGACGGATGACGTAGCTAAGATTGAGGGGGAAAAGTTAAAGCCGAAGAGGGTAAACCAGGAGGAGGCAGAGTTGTGAGGAGAGGATGGAGAGGAGAATGTCAGAGTTGAAAAGAGGCACCAAAGCAGGAATGAAAATGAAGTTGAGGATGTGAGCTGAGAAGAAAAAATACAGAAAAAATGGAAAAGAGAATATAAATAAAAGGAGGTATCTAAAAAAAAAAAAAAAAAGAGAAAGGACTGGGAGATGAAAAAATAACGAATTTAGGAATGAAAGAAACAGTAGGAGGCATGAGGGAGGTGAGGAAGGAAAATGAAAAATGACCTTTCTAGAAACAAATAGATAAACAAGATGAAAAAATGTATTAACAAAATTACTAATTGAAGCTAGAAAGAAAGAATAAATTGAAGATGAACAGAAGATAAAAATGAAAGGAAAGAAAAAGTGACCGTCTCCCATCTGCTTCAAAGAACGTGCTGAGAAATCCGACTGACAACAGAAGGAAAGAAAAGACAAAGAAACAAATGAAAGAGAAATAGAAGAAAAGAGGGTAGAGGGAAGAGAGGGGACATAAATAAAGCCATGTCCTCCTTCTGTCTGCTTCGGGTGGAAAAATAGAAGACGAGGAGTCGGACTCAAATAAAAGAAAAATATAAATGGATGACATGAACGGAAGAAAGAAAAGCAAAGAAGAGCGGTGCAGTTGGAAGCATGGATTACTGTTTGGTCGTTGGATCTCAGGAGACGGCGTCCAAGTAAACATCAAATCCTGAGGATGGAGGGATGCTGACGCCAGAGAGAGAGAGAGAGAGAGAGAGAGAGAGAGAGGGCGAGAGATGGAGAGGATCAAAGGATGTTGGTTTGAGGGAGAGATTTTGTTGTCGCCTCCAGAGGAAAAGAGTTGAGAGGAAACAGGAGAAACAGGGCGGGGAGATCCAGGAGCCAGGAGACGGGTTTGGTGGAGCTCCAGCTTCGGTTTCAGCTCCACCTCGCTTCCAGATCACACCTTGAAAAATCCTCAGTACAGTCACACACATACAGGAGGAAAGAACAGCCAATCACAGGGCTTCAGATTCTGTTACCATGGAGCTAAGGTTAGACAATAATAACAATGAATCATTAAAGAGGGTTATTTTGCTCTTACAAACGTTTTGGATATACTGTAACAATATTCATCTTGTAAGCAGACATAAGTAATCCCACAGTCTGAAGGCTGCTCTAAAGGTTTCACACATTTTTTTCTACATTTGATATTTTGTGACATCACAAACTCTCTATATGGTCTATTGTCCAAAGCAGGCACAGTGGAGCTGTAGCCTTCCAGATAAGACGAGCAAACAGCGCCTGCCTGCCCATCAGTCAGGTCACCTACTGAATGGGTGTGTATGTCACTTCCGGGTCTCTCGGAGCCAGCCTCAAGTGGACACTCCAGGAACTGCAGTTTTTTTTTCACATTGGCTTTATTTTTCAACACTGGGGTCACTTTGTACTTTTCCAGGATTATGGAGGTGTTGACCAATCAGGAGATATTAAGCTTGTAGTGAGGGAGACATATAGAAACATGACATGTAAATCGTGCAAACCGATGACTGAAGCTTCACTGAGCGAGAATAGAAAACTTGAAATAGTGTTATTTGGCAATTTCTATAATCCAATTATAATACAAGTAAGGACACGTGTCTAATGTACTGAAACATAATATTTCAAGGAAGAATGTGCGACTTTTTGACCCAGTAGACTTTGAGCACCAGCGTTAAACCCTAACAAACTGCTGTTTGGCGACACCTCCGCTATTCTGAAGCCTCCGCTCTCCTCCAGCGACAAACCTCCAACCCCTCTCCCCTCGCATTCACACAAAAAGTTATTAATCAGAATGCACAATAATTAAGCACCATTAAGCACAAGCGGCGGACAAAATTGTCCTTTGCTTGAGCTGCAATTACCTGTGGCCTGCATTGTTGTGTTAGCATGCTAATGTTGGCGCTCTTTAGTTAGCTCGTAGCTTCATATTGCACATAAATTGACACAGAATGGCCGTGATCTAAAGACGCTTATACAGTCATGACTCAGAGAGACGTTTACAGAGGAGATACTTGATTTCTGCTGTATTTATGTGTAAAATGTCGCACATCCTTCCTTTAATGTGGTAAAGAACGAGACAGGCACAGCAGTTTATTTGGACGGCTGTTCAGCCATGTTTACTACGGTATTGTTCCCATCTACAGATATCAGCACAGCTTGTTGACTTCTTTTTTTTTTAACAGCGTCATAGATATTTTCACCACTGGTTTTATTTTTCTGCTCGTTCACTCAGAGGATGTTTAAGCAGCATTATCAAAAAAAAACTTAGAGCACATCCTTACACACATACTGTACATACAATACACACATACAAACCAAAGCACGCACACTCATACACACACACGTCCTAGTATAGCGTCACGCTGGTATATACACATATATAGAATGAGTAAAAAAAAAAAATCTATTTTCACTTTTTACATCTTAATATAAGAGTCATACCAAAGACATGGCCACCGAGTGAGTAAACAATAGATAAATAGATATAAAACAAATACAAAAATAAATAAACATAAATACTTGCATCAATTAATAAAAGATGAATTGAGTTTTTACACTCACTGTTTACTTTTTAACATGTTTTTGTTCAAGTTGATAAATATTCAGCGCACCACTTTAACTGTTATTTTACCTCAACAACAAAAGGACTGGTTCATCACCCAATCAGAGAACGCGGAGCCTTGCCCTCGGTCCCTGATTGGGTGGTTAATGAATTATCTGTACATTAGCCGATCATGTTTGACATGACATAATCATTGTTGACATAAAGTCGTTTTCAGCACCATTAACATCGCCGTGACTGTCACCACTGTACCAACATCCACAAGTTCAGGTAGGACACAACACTGTCAGGACAATTAAACTATTATTATTACCAACTTGTTACCAATATTCATTTCTAGGTGTTATTCCTGGTTTTATTTTCTGTTCTCTTCCATCAGAGTTTAAGTGACACAACAGTTTCCCTGAACATGAGACAAGTTCATGTCCAAACTGAGCTTGTATGGGAATATTTGCTGAATTGAGTATTCAACCACTAACAGTATGTGGTTTAGGTTACCTCTATAATGCACGAGCATGCTAGCCAGCTTGTGTCTCCAATGATATTTGAGTGCATTGTTTATTCACCCAATGACTTTAAATTTGGCAGATACTAAACAGACGAAAGACTCCCTTATAATTTTGCATTTGTTTTTTTTGTAAAACAAAGCACTGCAAGCTACTTCTAACTCCATGCCCAGTGCCAAATATATGGTATTGTACTCCTGGGCGATACCTTATGTTCTTCCATTATATTTGGCTAGCATTGGGTTGTTGTGCCAAAATACACAAGTAATGAACTTTTCAGACAAAGACTTTGCCAAGTAATCCAAAAATTGGCAAGATGACGAACTGCTAGCCGACAAGAATGAAAGACATATGGCACTGCCCAAGGTTGCAATACCATGTTTTTAGGGAGTCCCAAATTTATACGATAATAGTAGAACGTTTTGAAGACAATCTAATGGAACTAGTCACAGTTTTTAGGACATCTCTGTCACTTATCTTACCCTCAAAATTAGAACATTGAGTAGAGTATTAGAGTGAAGCCTGTTTTTTTTTCAAATTGGATGTTCTCAACAAGGATATTATGGTGTCAACAAGGAATGATTCAGTGCTCAACTGCCTCATGGTGGTTATACATTTGAAGTCATCCAGGTTGACAGAAACGCTTTGCCAAATTAATATTAATACTGCTTGCATCAAGGCTGCTTATCTAAAGCAATTTGTAAACGGCTTTTAATTACTTGCTCATGTCATCTATGCAAGGACATGAGGTTGGAAATTCTCGTCCTGGAAGTTTGATGAACCCCTCAGAATACATGTACATCATCAGCTAAAGGTGATAATTAAAACTGCACTGGATTCTCAAAAATCAAACATGTTTTTGTTGTTTTTCTTCCCATTTACCACCAGAATGGAGAAAGCTAACAGATTCCTCTTCCTCTACAGCTTTCTCTTGATGGATTCCTTATTTCCCTATTTCCATAATGAAGTGAAATGTTGATATTGATAAAACAGCCCATAACTTCTTTAAGGTATATGGGATATCCCATTTGTAGATATTCAGAGATGTCGAGTGTCCTGTTTGGAAAGCCTCCAATCTAATTATCTTTGAGAAAAGTTCATCTCAGTGTGATGTACATTTTACTGTCATAACTTTTTGTTTTGTTTTTGCTCATGTTAGTTAATCATGATTTTATGACCCTCTGATTATTGGCATCTTCTAAATGCTTGTAAGTTTCTATCACTTTAAAGTATTTCTTATGCATCTTTAGATGCATTGTGTTCAACATGGTCTTTGAGATACATCCTGGTCCCATAGGGTATCTTATGTACTTTAATACAATTATTTTTTAATAATTGGTAAAGATACCCTTCCCCCCTCATCTTAAACAATCCACTGGCTGAAATGTTTCTAGGATGGACTTGAAGGAACCAGACATCATCACAAATGTGACCACTTTTAAAAAAACATTTAAAAAGATGTTTAAAGGGAGTCAAGAGAAATCTGTCACTGAAGTTGGCTACTGGTGAATTTGCTCAATTTGTTGCCTTGGGTTTCACAAAAAGGTTAAAAAGAGAAAAGAGAATTTCTAATCAGTTCACACCATTTCTTTTTTTTCTAAACAGTCTTCCGATTATGTCACTTAGCATTCCACACCTGAATCTACCTAAACTAGTTTAATCAAAGGCCTGTACGTGGTTTCAATTTGTAAACAACAAGACCGAATCCAAACAGTTGTCAACATCTGTAAGAAGAATCAGCAGCTATTGCTAAATAGCTAGCATGCTAAAATATCATACCACTTTTTTTTATCTCAGAGATCTTATTACCAATTGGCTTTTGCTTTGCATTTATTGTCCCCTGTATTTACTGCATACTGGATGTTGAAGTGCTTTCACATTCCCACAAACCGTCGTATATTTTAAGTCTGTTGACATGATAAAAAGACATTTTTGTCAGCTGCCGTTCTCCCCCAAAACCAAACACTGGAGAATGCTTTCATTAATGAGGTTTCTCATGATAGCCTTGGTACTCCTACATGGTATGTATTCCAAGAAAAGTTGACAACATTTAGACTCTCACGAGTAAATGAAGCTTTTCACCCAAAAGTAAGTCATCACCTAACTACAGCTTATTATAATAGCTTATATCTGACATCTGTATTTGTTCAACTGTACATCACAGGCCTGATTGTGGTTAGTTCCAGCATGCCATATGGTGCGAGCCATTGCAGAAGTGGTCTACCTTACATCCAGTCCTGGTTGATTTCTCCAAACTATGTCTCTTTTCAGGTCAGGGGTGAAGGTGCAGCTGGGATGTACAGTGGAACTTCTGCTATGGCTGCTTTTATATCACATATGGATGGGTGACTGTTATCACTTGTATCTCAGGCCTTAATTTCTTACATTTCATTGGTCCTGCTCTCATGAGACTGGTTCCCCATGAATGGAACCATATTTCTTTTTGGACGCCTCGGGCAGAATGCTTGAAGGGTGGTTACCAAAGTTTGTGAGGGACATGCAACCTTTGAAGGCATGGATGAATATAACATGAAAAACTATGATCTTTCCAATATCAAACAAACTAAAAAAAAAAGAAATAAAGTGATTTGGAGGTTTAAAGGAAAGTAGAAGTCTTGGTTAATACTGGGCTGAATGAGGTTGAAAGGTAAAAGATCTACATTGTAGATAGCCAATGTTTCATTCATATTTGATGATATTTGACCTTTCGTTAAGTCTTGATTCACTGAAATAAACACTAAATATATTTATTTAACCACAGCATAATCTATAAGAAGTACTAGCTCAGCTTTAAGGGCATCTTTTGACTTAAAAAAAACACTCAAACAATATTAAATAGGTAGTGAGTCCCTGTATTTGCATTGTCTAATTTTACTACCAGACCAAACTTGATTGCATGTCCCTTGCAAACTCTTGCAACCAGTCTTTAGTAGTTTCCTTGTAAGTCTCTGTTGAGTCTCTGGGGTCCATGGCTCAAGTTCATGCAGCAGACTGTTTCTCAATTACCTCAACCTTTGAGGCTTCATTGCTCTCAAATTCTTTTACTCTTTCTTTAGACTGTGCAGTATGAAACTAAATCTAACACTTCTTGGTCCCAAGATGAGAGATTACATTTCTCACCCTCAATCTTTCAGAAAGATGAAGATTATCCCAGTTTAGTGTAACTCTGTTTACTTCCCATGGCTCATTCATGCTACTTGCTCCTGGACTGTGGCCTAAGGAGGGAGCCTTGGTCCTGGATCGCTCTATACATTTTACAATCAAGTTATGCCAACCTTTTTTCTTAAAAAGAGTTGACCAACACACTGTGTCTCCTTTCCATGCTTCTCCTGGCGTAGGGAGTCTTGGGATGCAAAACTGCTCTCAGGCTGAGCCTTGGTCCCAGACTATACTTGAATTTTTCAGAGCCCAGGTCGGCTTAGACAGTTGTCTCATACTCTAGTACCTCTTTGCTGCCCATCATGCTACTCCTGTACTGTATCCTCGGGCTGATGGCGGATGTGGTCTCTAGCAGCAGAATGGTCTTGCGGAGGCGACGATCGATAAAGTGAGCATCCCAGGCTGGGTATCGCTTTCTAGGGAGGTCAATCCGAATCACGGGGCCCTCCTGTGAGCGGGATGAGGAGGAGGTCCTGTGAAGGAGTGCAGGAGAGGACGAAGGGGAGGGACGTACCTGGAAGACAGGTAGGCAACTGTCCCTGTCCCTGTCCTTGTCTCGTTCACCTGGAATGGGCTCCCCTGTGTCTTTAGTCCTGGGGAGTGTCCTTGGAGGGCTAGTAATGACCATGTCCGTTTGGGATCCTTGTGAAGGGGTGAGGCAAGCATCAATCACCCCCACTACCCCTCCTGCACCCACCAGGCCCTCGTCCACACACCCTCCCCACTGTGAGCCCAGAACAGGCCCGTCAGGGTGAAGCCAGCAGTAGTAGACCAACATGAAGAAGGTTCCAAGGGCAAAGCTGCAGGCCACCAGGCACACAACCACCAGGGCGTAGGAGTCAGAGGTGTGCGGCCCTCGGTAGGTGTACCAGGCGGCAGTCAGTGCCACATTCTCAGCCAGGGTCACAGAGTAGTAGACAGTCATACGAAAACGACTGGGGCCCTCTTTGACATTAAACCAGCAGAAGATGTAGATGATGCCAACCACCATGTTGTAGATGATCTCCTCCCATTTGGACATGCAGAAGTCGGTCTCACCTTGGATGATCCAGAAGGTCATGACACACCTGAAAGACAATCCAGAATATTTTAAGTGCCAATCAGAAAATTTAAAAGGACTTTTTTCCCTAAGACATAGGAATATATAGTTTCATTTTTGTATGCAGGTATGGGCGCTGATGGCCTAGCGGTTAGATCGCGCCCCATTTGCAGAGAATTTATTCCTCCAAGCGGGTAAACCCGGGTTTGAGTCTGACCTGTGGTTCCTTTTTTTTTTGTTTTTATGCAAATTATGCTGGCCAAAGGTTACTTGTAATTCTCGAAATAATACAATCCTGAATAACAAATGCCAAATGCAAAGCTTCTCATTGAGGACTCAGGCTCTTTGCATCAGGTCAAACATGGCGCACCAGTGGCTGACGATGAATATCCCGAAGTAGAGCTGGAAGACGGAAGCAAAGAGGGCGAAGGCCACCGTCCTCGCCCCAATGGTGAAAAAGTGCCACAGCATCTGGGTGATCACGGCCTTGTAGGACATTGGCAGTTTGTCATCGCGGGAGTCCCGGAGAACCTTCTGGTACGAGGCGATCATCCAGGCCAAGGACACCAGGGAGGCAGAGGCAGAGAGACCTAGAGAGACAGATGAAGAAGAGGAGAATGAAGAGGCACAAAGCAGAAAGGATTGGAAAATGAAGAGAAGATGGTAGAAAATAGTGTAAGAAAATGTTGTAGGACAGCATTATAATGTACCCTCCAGCTTATGGCAGATACTTAATAAGCACAAATGTTTAAATCATATGCCTTCAAAAACCATTCCACAATGGATAAACCATATTGTGCTTATCAGCCCACAGATTCAAATATCTAGACAGAAAAAACCCCATCTGAATTATGACTTTGTTAATGGGATACCAGCCACACTGGTGTTTTTGCAACATTCATCACTAATCAACAATGTCAAAACCTTGATTTTGACAGAAGTCCATTAGAGTGGGTGAGCAGAATCCATATATGCACAGGATCAGAGATGTGATTTAAAAGGGTATGGTTTGGATCGAAAGACGATGGATACTCATTTTCATGCTTCTCATGTAAGGCCTACAATGTTCCCATGGCAACTCAATTCCATACCTTGGTAATGTTTGGACATACAGATCTGATCTGATCCTTTGTAAATAACAGTGTAGACAGTCCTCTAAGGCCGGAGATAAACTCACTTTTTAAACATGTGTTGGCATGGACAACCAGCTGTGTTCTGAATGTATATGTTCACAGACTTGTCACTGGAGGATACCTCTACTTGGCAAGACAGAGAGCTAAGGCCATCTGCAACTACCTGATGAGTGGTTAACTACAGACATGGTCACATTTGGGAAGGTAACTATTATGTTAACTCTGAGATCACAGCAGAAAAAAAAACACCAACTTTGGTGGTATGTTAGCAGACAGAACCATCAGCATTGCCCGCACTCAGTTTCTCCTAAAATTGTACTTTATACATGGACGTAACAATCATGAACATGTTTCAATTTAGTTTTGCAGGTTTCTTCGTCCACTTCTAAAATGAAACAAAACTGTTGTCAGCTATTGACAGGTTTTATTTCTTCTATTTTTGGTGACCATGACACATCACATTAATGTGGATAGTTGAGGACTTGGTCTTTCAGCGTGTCTTTATCACCTTCGGTCATTGTTGCCCCCGTTGACAATGTCCCTTGTCCTCTGCCTTGCCCCTGGTGTTAATTTGCAAACTGCATCTTGTGACTGCATTGCATTAGATTATGAGGAAGTGCATAGCTGCGCTCCAATTTGACACTGGGGGCCCGGATGTACTGTAGGTACAAGCAATGGCCTGGGTGCAACCAAAAGATGGCATAATGTAAATAAATGACTCATAATGTAATGTTAAATTGCTAAATTACCTATTATTGATAGCTGTTGAGCACCACTTTGAAGTTGGTACAATCCTACAAGCATGATTTGAATTGAATACTTTGAATTATGTACTTATTCAAATGGGCCTGAACCCTTTCCCGCTGAGGTCAAACGCTCATTAGACAGCACATGGAACAGTGAGTCCTGCCTCCAGCAGCCAAAAGTGCAGTTTAACACATTAAACATTCATGTGTGTTAATCATGCAGTCTGAGCTCAAATTAGCCTCAAATCATACTGAGAAGACATTTTGAGCAGGGAAACAGCTGCACTGACTTTTTAAGAACCTAGCATGTTTTACCATGAGGTGCATTTGACAGAGTTGTGGATTATAGATGGTAAACCTTTCTTTATTGGTATTTGTGAATAGTGTTTAGCGGCCTCACAAAAGGACTCGCTGTAATTAGGTTAAGCCATCAGTTTTTAACCAATTCCCATGGTGCTAACCAATAACCTTGAGAATGCTGTCATGTGCTCAACTTTAGTTTTATTTAACTTTGGTGCAAAATTGGACATGATGGACCGATGTATTTTCACTGATGTGCCAAGGCACTGGGTCAGACTTTATGCTATTTGTTTCCAAACCAATCAGATGTATATAATCCTGGCCGTGCTGATATACAGTAGAACAAAACAACAAAACAACCCTGAACATGATATTGCTTTAGTTTTTTTTTAACGATTTCTTTCTCATATCTTGCAGGCCTGAATGACAGACGCTTTGGAGGCCTGATCAATACCAAGGTTCTACCTGGATTCAGACAAAGACCCTCTGTTGTAATAGTTATTATGACATTAATAATGATAATTAGAAGACTGAAAGTGGCGAATTATGCAAACTTAAAGTCCTATTTATGTTGCACTCTGTATCAGGACTCGTCCAATAGGATAATTTCATTAGATATGCAACTGTTGTATACGATGCTATTGAAGTCCTTTAAGCCAGATAATTTTTCCCCTTGAGTTGATCCATCTTTTCCCAAACCTACGTTCTCCCCCTATACATTTAGACTTCCATAATCAACATAAAAACTGGACAGTGTTAGATGATTCTGTAAACAAGGTCTGAGAATACCAACAACATGCCAAACCAACAACATGACAAGATTCCTGAAATGCAGCTTAAAAAAACAAAAACAAAGCAGCTATCTAATAAATTAACCCAAAACAAAGGGGATTATGGGTAGAAGGAGACAGATGCAGCTTGTTATGCTTGCAAAGCCCAGCTAATCCCAACACTTGGAGGAACTGGATCCAGCAAATGTCTAGGATTTGTACTTAGCAGACGACTTGAATGATTAATTGGCAGCACTGATAGTTGATTAAGTTAATTGATTGGCTGAACTAAGGGCATGTGAGCTGTGGAAAAGTCTGTATGGTATTATGTAGGCGCCGCCCCACATTGAATAACACGTGTGACAGTAGAATGTGTGTGTGCAGGTGTGCTGATAATTATACCTTTGTGAGGACTTTAGATTTTTTGACTTTGAGTGTGAATGGGGACATTTCTTCTGTTCTTTGTAAAGCGCAGTTTTGGGATTAAGATTTGTTTAAAATTTAGGTCACTATACGATATGATACCATGTGATACCATGTGATACAATGCGAGCCGATACACTATAGTGTCCCCTTTGGGAAATATGTCTAGTTGATGGTCTTCACAAGAACAGAAAAACAAACATGAGTGTTTGGATAGTCACTGCACCTAAACAATGTTTTTTTAGCCTGAAACTTCTACATGTTTTAAGTGCTTGTATACAAATGATTTCATTTAAAATGTTACTTAATTTAAAAGTTAAAATAAGATATTTGTGTGTCACATGTCATCAGAGTAACACATTTTTTTAACAGGACCGTTTAAAATGAGAGAACAATGGAGGCCACTTTGGGTTTGGGTGCAAACTCAGCTGGCTAGTCTCCCTTCGCAGGAGACCCACAAATGTTAGCCGAGCTACAACACAGGTATCAACACAGAATGACTCTCTGAGGTTTCAAATGATCCTCTAGTGACTGTCAAAGCTCCAGCAAATGCCCTCTCTCTCTCTCTCCGGCAGACAAACAGAGAGGCTGAGAGCCGCTGGTTTGCTCTGATGACCGTCACTTTTGCTCGCCTCTGTCCACGCTACGCTGAGCTTTCACAACCACTCAGTGACCTCAGGGTCCCCCTCAAAGATTTCAGGGTGTATTTCAGTTGGTTTTCATGTCTGTCCTGCAACTGTGTGTTCAAATATATGTCTGACACTTGACTTCTGTGCTGCCAGGTGTGTGTCAACGCTGAGAGACTCTACAGTATGTGTGTGTGTGTCTGAGAGAGAGAGAGAGAGAGAGAGAGAGAGAGAGAGAGAGAGAGAGAGAGAGAGAGAGAGTGTTTTATTTTATTCATCTCAGGCCAATCTGCTTTGTGAAAGAATTGCATGAATAAAGCATCAACTCTCACTTATATCTGTTCTAAACACTCAAATACGAACACACACACACACACACACACACACACACACACACACACACACACACACACACACACACACACACACACACACACACACACACACACACACAAAAACAATAATTTCAAATGTGTAGGGCAAAATCAGCAGAGACAGAAGGTT
>NC_083626.1:26961794-26976794 GCF_963584025.1 Labrus mixtus
TCCTCCCTCTGGCGTTCTCTCTGCCTCCAGCTTCCAAATCTATCAAATCTATATGAATCCTCCTTTCCCTCTCCCTCTCTCTTACCTTTATCACTCCTTTTTCTCCTCTTTCTCGTCTTCTTTCTTCTCCTCTTTATCCGTCTTGCTCTCTCTCCTCCCACTGGTCCTCCTTTCCTCTTTGCCAAAAACTCCTCTATCTACAAGGCCACAGTCGGACCGCAGAGACCCTGAGCATTTACGAAAAAGAGCTTGAGTGTGTGCTTTGTGTGTGTGTAAGTGTGTGTGGAGAAGTGCTGCCAAGTGCGATGGTGAGCAGAGAATGAACCCAAGGAAAGAGACTCTCACACACAGAGACACTAAACTGTTACACACACTTCATGTCAGTTTCTCTTGAATTAATATTGCAGGTCGGTGGATGAAACAGAAAGGGAGATGGAGGCAGAGATTTGTCATTTTACTTAAATTTTCAGAAGTGCTGAAACATTTGTGCGGCAACCTGGAAGCTGTAGAGTTAGAAAAATATTATATATCTACAAAACAGCGACAGAAACGGCTCCTCCTTACCTAAACTCTCTCATCCAGGTCTACACTCCCGCCCACTACTCTCTGCCGTCCGATACAACCATCACAACAGGGCCCCAAGTCTCTAGCTAGACTCGCCCCCTGGTGGTGGAATGACCTTTGTACAATTCTACAATTCACATAGCAGACGCTTTTATCCAAAGTGACGTACATCAGAGAGTAAGAACAACACAAGCAAGGATCTAGAAAAAAGAGAACAATGTCAGTAAGAGCAAACGATCAGCTTTGAGTCTGATTGGACACACAGGTGCTGACAGGAAGTGACCAGAGGCAAAGCACAACATTGAGGGCAGTTCTTGAGAGCTCTAATCAGTATAGAAACCATCTTATAAGTCGTCGTTATCAAACAAAAACCATCGTCATTACCATCATCAATAATATGGAGACCATCATCATCAGTTAGTAGGTATTCATGAAAGAGCTGGGTCTTTAGCTTTTTCTTAAAGGTGCAGAGGGACTCTGCAGATGAATGGAGTTTGGAAGTTCACCTTTACTCCCATAAAGTTGTGTAGGCCCATAGCCCCACCCCCTTCCCCAAGTCAAGATTTTGTCTGTCATCCTCAAAAACCTAATTTTAAACCACACCTCATGTCTTTGACCAGCTTGTGGAGACTGACCTTGTCTTTAACTCTGACTTTGAACCAGGCCTTATCTCCACACATCAGTATTGGACTTCACAAATGCTTCAGTGTCTGAATGAGAGAGAGAGTCACTGCAGCCAGGATCCAAAATCTGATAAGAGTATTCCCAAAACAGTGGAGGCTGATAGAGCCGCTGGTTTTAGAGTCAGATGTTCAACAACATGCACAGTATTTCTGGAAAATTCGATAAAAATATCAAAGTCGAAACACTGGATCGATTCAAGTCCTTAGTTCTGCAATGAAATCTCATCAGAAAAACATCAGTCCATTTAATCAACCAATGAACAAACAAACCAAACCAGCCATACAACGGACCGACTTACCGATTGATCACCAAACAAAGAACTGACTAACAAAGCCAACCAACCAACCAACGAAGCAAATAACCAAAAAACCAAACAAACATCAATTCTTGTTTGAATTATTTTTTTTCCCCAATTAATGGACGTTCAATGGACGTTTCTTGCTCGCCCTTCTCCCCTCTCCTCTCCAGCCCATCACTAGCTCACCGCTGTCATTCTGTTGTTGTCCAGCTCTTCCCGGTTGCCAACAGATTTACTGTGTGTTTTACTTTTAAGTGTTTTTGTCTCTCGATCCAGAACCTCACCCGTCTTTCACTTCTGAACCAGTCTTCCTGCCTGTGAGCTTTCCTGTGCAATACGTCATTGTCTGCATTTGGGTCCCTTTCCCCGCTTGCCCGCACTCCAACTTTGACACTTAATCATCATCCTAACAATTGAATAATGTGAGAGCATTTCTGTTTTTACACTCATGATCATAACTTTAATTATTATTGTCACTGGTGCATCAACTCACAGGCCACAAATTTAACATCATTACGGCTCGTTGGCTCGGAATCGATCAGCAGACGCACATTCAGGACACAGCGAGGCGATAATAAACAAAGGTCAGGGAACAGATTTTAACATCCGGAGTGATTAACGATGTGTTTACCTGAAGGAAACAAATGAGACTAATGATAACTGTTATGATAATAGAAGTGGATAGCCGGTTGTTAAATCACTCCATCATTTCCTAACAGTTAATTTTACAGCCGCAGCTTTACAAGACTAATGAAGTCTCAATATGTTTTCTGATGTTATGACTCTGCTCCTTAACCACAGGGACTCCATGGATGAGAGGAAGGAGGGAGTAAAGGGGAGTAGAGGTAGAGTTTTTTTTTTATAAATAACTCGTCCCTGCAGTTGATCAAAGACTCCGCTGGAGTTCTGACCCGCCCCCTCGTCAGTCTCCACGGCGATAAAATGGGTACCAGCACCAAGCTTTTAACGAGCTGCTGATCTGTTAACTTGACTCGAGGAGCAAAGTTCTTTACATCCTGCGAATCCAACAGCTGTTAACAGAAAGAGAGAGAGAGAGAGAGAGAGAGAGAGAGAGAGAGAGAGAGAGAGAGAGTGCTTTGACCTTCATCACTTGTCTGAAGAGATTCTCAACCTGCCCATTATCACGCCAGCAATCAGCGACATTTATTGCTCTCGCTCTCTACTGTACACACTCCATGATCAAATGTCTCTTATGAAACGCGCCGTGCTGGTTTTCTCCTCTCTGCTCGGCTCGGCTGCCTCACATGCGGAAAACAAATATTTTTGCAATAACTGAGAAATATATATCAAAAAATAAAAAAGAAGCTGCAGTGTGTTTGGACGTGTTCCAGGGTGATTGGAGGTTGTGGTGTTTTTTTTGAGTTGAGCCTCACACCCCGCAGCTCGCTCAAGGTCAGATACCGCTTTTACTGCGCGGATGATGCTGAACTCAAGTTACAATAAAGATTTGTTAATGCAATATTAAAAGTTTTTGTCCTGCAAACATCTTTTTTTTATTTTTTACATTTTCCATGGCAAAGATTCTTGATGAGCGATGTATTCAACTGTTTAAAGAAAGCAGGTTAAGACTTTGTACCTAAACATGAACAGGACAAAATCAGCAAAGAGATAATAAATACACACTTTGTCCACAGGGGGGCGCCAAAATCCACACAAATCAAAAGTTCCTCACAGGAGCTTTAAAGCAAATCATGCAACGTCTTCATGAAATCCCATAAATCAACAGATGTCAGTCTTCGAGTTTCATTGATTGTTTGTCACTTAATTCCTTATTTTTTGCTTGTATTCTAAAGTTTCATGATAACGCACGGTGTTGGAGCTGCGTAGTGCCAGTAATATATGCTGAACAGTAACAATGGATTCAAAGAGGAAATGATCTAGAGGGAAATCTGAACGTGCAAATTTACAGCCAAGTGGAAGAAGAACAGTGATTTATATTCATTACAAGTTTCCCTTTGTCTCTCCACATCAAGTGCAGAAAGAAAAACAACAACTGGATTTAATTCAGACAAATTAAGCAAAAACAAAATGTCTTAATTAGTTGGACTGGGACTTGCTATAGCAGCCTCACTCTGTGATTTATTTGTTTGTATAAACTGTTAGAAGGAGCAGTTTTCAAACCGGCAAATGGAGCAGTATTATAGAGCCACAAATTCAGGCATATGTTTGTGTGTCAGCTTCATGGCAGAGCACGAGCAGCCCCCCCCCCCCCCTCCCCGCCCCTCGGGCTGAGATAAAAAAGCCCCCCTGCAGTGGGTGGATGGAGGTTAGAACAGTCAACCTCCTGCTAGTCTGTGAATAATGCAGCTGTCAAAAATCTCAAAATTAAACACACTGAATACACGCAGGACAGCCGTGGGCTCAGCTTCCCTCTGCAGCACCGACACACACACACACACACACACACACACACACACACACACACACACACACACACACACACACACACACACACACACACACACACACACACACACACGTTTACATGCAGGCGTACTCATACAGCCAGCTATAATCCAATGCAGACACATTGAGTAAAATAAACACACTTGAACCCCAAAAATACACCCAAACAAACATACAGTATAACAGCTGTGTTACATCATAATAAAATGGTCATCGACGCCCCGAGCCGTAATCCTGTACACACTCTGCATACATTTGAAATACAGGTATATATTTCTTCTTTGAAAACTAAACAGCAGATCGTGTGTTGAATACTTTTTCACTTCTTTCCTCTTTTCTGAGCTTATGTCATGACATAGATACATTTGAAGGCTCATGATTGGTGAATTTCAAACACGTGATAAGAAATGTGATTCATCAAGATTAACTATTTAATTCAGCTTTAATTAAAGGAGCAGTATGTAACTCTGACACCTAGTGTTTAAAATGGGTACTGCAGTCCAGATTCTAAACATTGTAGAGAGCTGCCCCCCCCCTCCTCTCTAGAGTCGATGCTCACTCAGGTCACCATGTGGTGGACTCTGAAGCTTCAGTGTTTATCCAGCTCTGCATGGGTCTGTAAACCTTTCTGTGTTCTAACCTCTCTCCATTTTTCAAAAAGCATCTCCAATATTGATCCTAGTTTGAGCACGTTTCTGCTCGTGGAGCTTATTAGAAACATGCAGAGGCTTTTTAGGTCGGGTACAATCACTTCTATCTGAACCACTTCTCTTGCCCGCTTCCATCGCTGCAACACCTGTTGACCTGATAACTGCTCTCATATCTGACAAACTGAGGGGTGTCCAAAACGGCCGTGTGGGGGTTGTATGGGTAGCCCAGCAAGTGTCAGTGGACGAGAACATAATTATATAAATGTAACAATCTAACGAGCCATTACAAACGTTCCTCTTCTCTTTACCTTTTCAAAAATGTTTCTTCTGTTCAATTGAAGACAAACAAATGAAGAGGAATAACATATTTACTCAGAGTTTCCTCAGTCTTTAAACCCTTTTTTTTGGGACTCGGTGGGATGTTGTGTCATCTTATCTGCTGTCACTGCTGCTGTTTACTTCCTCTCTGCTGTGCTCCTTCTGCTTTACTGCGTTTAAATAGGTCACAGATAAACATTTCATGGTTTTTTTATTACAGGATACAATTCCAGAACTGGCAGCGAGCCCGAAAAAAATGATAACTCAATACTGTTTACTAAACAGGAGGAACGATCCAATGGGGAGATGGCAATTCTCATGGAGGCTGAATTATGCAACATTTTCTACCTTAAAATAACAACTGGAAATAATTATGATGGAACACTGGCTTACTATAAGGAGGATTACGCATTTCTCATTCCCAGTCTGCACCCAGAACTTTTGTTTTTATATTAAAAAAACTTTAGCTGAGAGAGCATGATCGATGATGAGAAGTGAATTATCTTTAGTGGTAAAACTTTCTGGAAAAAAAAGTGTACTCTCTAAAAGCATCATCATCCTTTCTTTTGTTCAAAAAGTGATAATATGAAATTCAGAAAGAAGGTCGGATGCAGGTTGTTGCACCGCTTTCCTTGGTTGTTGTTATAACCATCTGACAATTACAAGGAAGCTAAGCTTTAAAGCTTTCCTGACTTGAATTGTCTATTTCACTGCAAATGGGATTAATATGGTGGTGGAATGAACTTCCAAACTCCATTCATCTGCAGAGTCCCTCTGCACCTGCAAAAAGCTAAAGACCCAGCTCTTTCATGAATACCTACTAACTTAATGATGATGGTCTCCATATTATTGATGATGATGATGATGGTAATGACGATGGTTTTTGTTTGATAACGACGACTTATAAGATGGTTTCTATACTGATTAGAGCTCTCAAGAACTGCCCTCAATGTTGTGCTTTGCCTCTGGTCACTTCCTGTCAGCACCTGTGTGTCCAATCAGACTCAAAGCTGATCGTTTGCTCTTACTGACATTGTTCCCTTTTTTCTAGATCCTTGCTTGTGTTGTTCTTACTCTCTGATGTACGTCGCTTTGGATAAAAGAGTCTGATAAGTGAATTGTAGAATTGTAGAAAATGTCAGATGACAAAATAATCACAATATTTGATTAAAGAAAACTATAAACCAATGACTACGGCTATTAACTCATTAGGAAAAGCTTTGGGTTATCAATAAGGTAAGGAGACGGCTTCTTGTCATATTGACTTCTTTAATGTCAAAGCCCTTTTGGTTGCAAGTAAAATCGCCCCCTGCTGGTCATTAGAAAAAATGCAGGTTTAAAGGCTTCCGCATGACTTCTCTTTTCAGACCAACATACCAAGTCGGTGGAAAATTTGATTTGCTGCCATCCTGTCAATCAGGTCAGCCTCGCGCCTAATATCGCACCCTGCTAGCCATTACAAAAAAAAGAATGTTTTAAGGTCTCCACACTCATTTTACTTTTCATAAAACGATACCAAGTCAACCTCCTGATTAGCTGTTTACTATATAAAAATATTTGATCTGTTGATATCATGTAGTTACCACTTGTGGCCACATGGGGCAGTGTTTTTTGCTGCATACAGATGAAGTGTGTTTTTTTCTGTTGTCTCACTCGACTGTTATGATAAACAAATTGATATTCATGAATTATTTTGATGGTTTTGTGTATTTAGCTTCGAGAGAGGACTGTAACAAATAGATTCATCTCTTCACAGGTCCAGTCGTGTCCTTGCAAATTTTTCAGAGGGCCTGTCGAGTTTGTGGACCACAAAATCCCTGACCTGATAACTAACTCTTCAGGTCCTCTGGTTTTCAGGGATTTAGATCAGCCCAGAGATGTGTGTGCACTGAGTCTGAGCCTCAAAACAGTGAGTGAGTGTTTGTATGGAAGCCCACACAGAGCAGAAATAATGTCTCCTCTCTGTCTGCGAGGAGCTCAGCTGTCAACACCGACCTACTTACACCGCCACACTGAGAAACCAGCATGGAGAGAGGAGAGGACGGGAGATAACAGGAAGAAGAAAAACTCAGAAAGAAGGGGAAGAAGACTAGGATTCATGGAAAGAAATATAGAGGAGGGTAACATGTGAGTATGACGGAAGGAAAGAAGGAAAACGAGGCAGTTAAAGGGAGGGAAAAATGCAGAAGGAGAAAGAGAAAATTTAATTGTGCTCGAGAAAATTGACACAGAAACAGCAGGGGAGGACGCAATCTCTGTGTGTGTTTGAATTCAGGTTTTTGTGCATGCATGTGTGTGCATCTGTGAGTGTGTAAAACGGAGGTGAACATGCATTGATTGCTGCTGCCAAAGCTGCCAAGCTGCTGATCAGATAAGATCACGTCGAGCGCTGAAGTGTTTAATTGGGAATTGTGTGTGTGTGTGTGTGTGTGTGTGTGTGTGTGTGTGTGTGTGTGTGTGTGTGTGTGTGTGTGTGAGATGTTATCACTAAACTCAAGGGCTCGAGTTTGATCTTTTATCTCCCTGCCGCCCTCTCTCTCTCTCTTCCTCTCGCTCTCTCTCACACTCACACACACAAATGCGTCATTCAGGAGTTGCAAAATTCAGAGCCGTCATTCAGCTGTTTAACAACTTCAAGGAGAAAATTGCGAAAGAGGAGGAAGAGGAGGAGGAGAAAGAGGAGAAAGAGGAGATGTACAGGGTACGGGGAAAAGTAATCAAAGGGTGTTAATGGGGAGGACAGTTAAAAGAATGTGGATAAAGGAGGAGAGGAGAGGAGAGGAGAGGAAGGGAGAGGAGAGGAGAGGAGAGGAAGGGAAGGGAAAGGAGAGGAGAGGAGAGGAGAGGAAGGGAGAGGAGATTTATGGCGAGAAGAAAAGGTAATGGAGGAAGAGAAGAAAAGGTAATGGAGGGGGAGAGAAAGAAGAATGGAGGAGGAGAGGATCGGTGAGCTGCCGCCCGAGCTGATCAATCACTGTTTATGGAACAATCACTGAGAGGGGAGAGAGAGAGAGAAATAAACGATAATGGGTTCAGTGAAAGAAAGACGGATCCTGAGGAGCAAATTCCTCCTATTTTCTGTCATTTCCCCTCTTTACATTTTGCTTCTTCTCCTTTGTCATCCTGCCTTCCTCGCTCCTGATTCATTGTCATTTCTTCCTCTCTTTTGTTTTTCTTCGATTTTTCCATCAGTCACATCTCAGACTTCATGAAATGATTTAAATATGTCTGGTGTTGAGCTCAATGCAGCTGCTCTCCTCTGAACGGAAACACTGAGAGAGAGCCGGTCTCGGCTCAGAAGGAAGGGTTTAAACTTGAATTTGACAACATTTTTAAAAGGAAGGGGAAATAAGACAAGTGTGAATGATATAAAACCACCTGAACAGGTTTTCTTATCCCAACTTTTAACTAGAAAAATAAAAATATGGAAGCCCTAAGATAACATCCATGCACGCACTCACACATTTTATTTGATGTGATTCATATTTTCCACTTGTTTTTAGTGATGTCTCGGCTTTCTTTGGTCTCATACTGAGTTGCTGATGTACACAACAAACAAAAGCTGTATTCACACCTACACAAAGCTCCTGGAAATGAACAGAGATATGTGGGCTGAGCTGTGACCCACAGACATGTCACATAACGTCAGTGACGTCACCCGTTAGTTACTGAAGCTTGTTGATGGCAGTAATGCTGGAAAAACTGTCTCAACCATACTGTCCTTCAACCTAACGCCATGCTGAGACCTGGGACGGACTTAAAGGAGCAATCTGTCAGATATCTACTGACTGAAATGATAAAGTGATCTTACTATCTGATCATTAAGGAAACATGTTGAAGTGCTGGCTTCTCTGACAACAATGCAGCAGCCAGTATGTCCTCCTTCTAACTTTAGATTCTGCTCCTGAATGCTCTGGATTTGTTTGGACCAGAGAAGGTAGGAGCTTTTAAGACCCCCCCACACGGCCGTTTTGGACGCCCCTCTGTTTGTCAGATATGAGAGCAGTTATCAGGTCAACAGGTGTTGCAGCGATGGAAGCGGGCAAGAGAAGTGGTTCAGATAGAAGTGATTGTACCCGACCTAAAAAGCCTCTGCATGTTTCTAATAAGCTCCACGAGCAGAAACGTGCTCAAACTAGGATCAATGTTGGAGATGCTTTTTGAAAAATGGAGAGAGGTTAGAACACAGAAAGGTTTACAGACCCATGCAGAGCTGGATAAACACTGAAGCTTCAGAGTCCACCACATGGTGACCTGCGTGAGGATCCACTCTAGAGAGGGGGGGGGGGGGGGGGGGGGGGGACAGGTCTCTATGATGTTTAGAAATTGGACTGCAGTACCCGTTTTAAACACTAGGTGTCAGAGTTACATACTGCTCCTTTAAGCCTCCTGACAAACCTCATTAGGAATAACTCTTATCCTTCATACAATAAAAGGGAAGAGTTAAAAAATACAATCCCCATACGGTGTGTGCCGATGAAGACATGAGCAATTAACCAAATTAGACTTTTGACTCAGGCTGTTTGATTTCTCTTTTTTTTTACTCATCAGTTTGTCTTCCTTCTTTTCCCTCTTATAGAGCAAGGAGAAAGTGTTCCTGTTTTCCCCCTCGATGCGCCAAGTCAAACACGGTTATTCTGAGAAGTAGCCTGAATAAAGTGCTCCTCCCCCCCCGATTTCTCCCTCCACTTTTCTCGCTGCGTCTCCACAGATTTTGAAGGTCATTACTTTCAGAACATTTAATCGCAGCGGGAAGCTGAGTTTCTGCTCGGGCCTCCTGCGGATGAGGGTCAGCCCCAAAAGATTTCAACAGTCCCTTTTCCTCGTTTTTTTTTTCTTTCTAACAGACGAAACAGCGGCTGCTCTCTTCCTGCACGCTCACCCTTCCTCTGCAGCTCAGAGAGCAGAGCAAAGCATTCAAACTGCTCGGGGGTGAGGGTTCGATTCCTGTTGCATGCAGCTCCACGAGGCCTGATTGAAAAAAATACTCCTTTTTTTACAAACTGCCTCACATGAAAAGATCAAATGAATCTGAAAACGGCCCAAACGTATTAAAAAGATAAAAAATTAAATTAACAAGGAGGGAATAAGAGAACGAAAGATGAAGGAAAAATCACTTCAAATACAAAATAAAAACGTTTTTAAAGCAAGTATAAGAAAATAATTCAAACCACAGAGATAATTTAACTTCACATCCAAAGTCTTTACGCTCAAACTGTTGTGCAGGATTACATTATCCTCGTAGTAATCTTGTTTTTGAGGCACAAATTTCCACAAACACGAACAAAACAAACACGTGAGCTTTTTGAACTTTGGTGTAAAAAAAGAAGACGAGGAAGTGAACTCTACAAAATCAATGGTTTGTTTGTTGAATTCTGGTGCGATTGAGACGTTTCAGCAGCTCCAGTGGAGGTTTGATGAAGTGGAAAATGTCATAAATGATCATGAAATCATCAATAAATCTTTGTTTCCCTCCGTCTCTCTCGCCAAGTAAAACACTGAAGCTGCTGTTTCCTGCAAACCACAAACTGAAAACTGAAAACTCAACATTCACGACATTTCAGGACATTGTTGAAACGCCTCCTGGGAGCAGAGAAGATTAAAGAGCTGTATTTTTTTGGGTTCTCTATGATGGTGTTGATGAATCGGGTCATTTTAACTATCAGTCCTGTATCGACACATCGCAGTTTACAGTGTTTCAAACGGCGTTTCCTGACAGCAGCTGAGCGTTAGATATCGCGTCGCATATATCGCTGCGTCAGTTATTTACTCCTCTCCTCTGAATTTCAATCACCCTTGCAAACAGTAAAGCATCTATTGCTAATGTATATCAGCTCGACAAGTTCTGAAACTGCTCCTGCCTTGATGCGTTTTATGCAGATTTGACTGGATCTGTACGGGGTTAAAGGAAGGACAACAAGGTCTTCTTCACTTTTGTGTCTTTCTGCAACAGGATGCTAGACGTTTATTAGAAAGTAGATTTTCACAGTGACTTAAATGTATAACTTTCACCTGTTTGTAATATTTATATCCAGGGCTTTTTTTTTCTAATTGAGTGTTTTCTGGTTTATATGAATCGTGAAGTTTGTGTTTTTTTAGAGCAGCCTATAGTGGCCATTAGAGGAACTGCATGATGAAACATTTCAGCACTAGTATCTGCATTCATCTCTGGAGGTAACGGCAATCTGTGAACACACTGTGCACTGAACATGTTCAGTTTCTACATGATTGAAGTAATAACTGATCGATCGGCTCTGACAAGAGGAAAATACAAAGGAGGGTTGTTCATCACACACAATCTTTGATGAGTGTGTCTGGGTCTATATATATATGTGTGTGTGTGTGTGTGTGTGTGTGTGTGTGTGTGTGTGTGTGTGTGTTTGTGTGTGTGTGTGTGTGTGAACTTTTGAGAGTGTGTGTGGTGTCTACGACCTGCTGTCCAATGAAGCTTCTCCCAACACCGGGCTGCCATGGTTACGCAGGGATGTGAGACGCCACAAAAACAAACAAAACAACGCTTGAGCCCGCTCGCTGCTGATCACCTTGCTGCCTCACCGACAGACACACACACGCACACGCACACACACACGCGCACACGCGCACGCGCACGCACACGCACGCACACGCACACGCACACGCACACACACACACACACACACACCATTAAAAGTAATATATATGCGAAAAAATGTAAAGACAGAAACACACAGAGAGGATCAACACACTGAATCTGCAGCTGATATAAACTAGCTGACACACACACGCACACGCACACACACACAAACACACACAAGCGCGCACGCGCACACACACACACACACACACGCACACACACACACACACAAACACACACAAGCACGCACACACACACACACACACACACACACCAGCTATAAATATCCATGTGCCACTCAAAGTGAATCAGTTGTCTATCCCCAAGCTGCTGTCCCACATATTCACTCAACTGAGCGGTGTGTGTGTGTGTGTGTGTGTCAGTGGGTGTGTGTGTATTTTAGGAGTGTGTGTGTATTTTAAGAGTGTGTGTGTGAGACCGAGGGTGAGAAAAAGTGTTATTTTTAAGTCATGTGTTTGAACGGCAGAGCGAGAGGAGCAGATATCCAGGGAGGAGAAGAATCAGAGAGAGAGAGAGAGTCTGTGTGCGTCAGAGGAAGTGTGTGTCTGTGTGTGTGTGTGTGTGTGTGTGTGTGTGTGTGTGTGTGTGTGTGTGTGTGTGTTTTGGAAAAACATTTCTCCATGTGATGCAGGCCCCCCCTTCAGCCGATCTGTAATGAGTAAACAAACACAGCGCCCCCCTCGGGCCAATCACAGAGCTTCAGGAGAGTCAGGAGGGAACGAGAGCGAGGCTGAAGTTTCTGATAAACTCTTCAAATTTAACATCAATTAAACAGAGGAACTGCAGCGCCCCCTCTGGCCAGTCTCTGACATGTTTGCCACCACTGGGACGGAGAAAAAGTTCACATTATTTCCTGGAGAATTTAGGCCGAAAATGATGTAATCGTGGAGACAAGAGTGAAAACACTCCACTAAAAAGCTTTTTAACGTGGTCCATTTAAGCCTCTTTTAAACTGACTGTAACCGGGTCAACAGCCGAAAGTTTGACTTTTTCTATAAAGGTTTTCTTAATGCCTGTCATTGTTGTCTCTGCATTTGATTCTGACTAAGCAATTTGCAGAACCAGTACTACTACTACTAATAATAATAATACATTTAATTTGTAACGCACTTTACATTTTACACAAAATCTCAAAGTGCTACAGGAAGAAAAACATTAAAATAGAAATAAAAACAAATCTAATCAACTAAGCAACTAACGAAACTAAAAGCACAAGCAGAAGGCTTTGTTAAAAAGGTTTTTAGGGCCCTTTTAAAAGCGTCAGCAGACTGTGGAGCCCTCAGTTGCTCGGAGGAGAGCGTTCCACAGACTGGGAGCAGAGGAGCAGAAGGCCCGGTCACCCATGGTGTGGAGTTTAGTCCTGGGGGGGGGGGGGGGGGGGGGGGGGGGATGAAGGAGGTTGGTGTTTCCAGAGCGGAGGCTTCATGTGGAGGATTGTGGGGTGAGGAGTTCTTTGAGATAGAGAGAGGTATTTCCATGGGTGCACTGGTAGGTGAGAAGGTGACTTTGTATTGAATCCTGAATGAAATAGGGAGCCAGTGTGGTGACTGAAGGATGGGTGTGATGTGTTCATATTTACGCACCCTCATCAGGACCCTAGCAGCGCTGTTCTGGACGTGTTGGAGCTTCTGGAGGCTCTTGCTAGGGATCCCGATGAGGAGTGCGTGAGTAGTCCAGCCTGGAGGAGACAAAGGCGTGGACGAGTTTCTCAGCATCTGACAGGGAGAGTGTAGGACGGAGTTTTGTTTCTGAGGTGGTAGAATGAGTTTTTGCACAGATGTTTGATGTGGGCTTCAAAGTTCAGTTGAGGGTCCATTTTGACGCCGAGATTCGTGACGGTTGGAGAGAGGCGGATGACTTGGCCAGAAAAGGTGACGGTGGTTATGGGGGATGACCTGATCTGGTGTGGGGTGCCAAGTAGAATAGCTTCTGTTTTGGAGCTGTTTAACTTGAGAAAGTTGTTCTTCATCCACGCCTCTGAATGAGCGGAAGTTTCAACCAATAAAAATACTCCATTTGTCCACAAGGGGTCGCAAATTCAAGACAAAATGCACACGCATTGGGGAGCTGGTGGCGCAGTGGTTAGTGCGCGCGCCCCCTGTATGGAGGCTTTGCTCCTCCAAGCGGGTGGCCCAGGTTCGAATCCCACCTGTGGTTCTTTTCCCGCATGTTGTTCCCCTCTCTCTCTCTCTCCCTGATTTCCAACTCTATCCACTGTCCTGTCTCTCCATTAAAGGCACAAAAAGCCCAAAAATAAATCTTAAAAAAAAAAAAAAAATGCACATAATAATAATAATAATAATACATTTGATTTAAAGGCGCCTTTCAAAACTCTCAAAGTCACCTTACAGAGCAGAGATAAAAACAACAAAGTAACAACACAACGATAAAATGAACATTAAAAACACAAATGTTCAGGATGTAAAGGAGTTCTGAGACCGGCTGGAGAATGATCAGACTGAATAAGTTTAAAAAGATGTGTTTTGAGATGAGATTTGAAAATGGAGAGAGAGTCGATGTTACGGATATGTGGTGGGAGGGAGGGGGCGGAGCGGCTGAAGGCCCTGGACCCCCCATGGTGGACAGGAGGATGCGGATGGTTAGAAGTCCGGAGTCAGCTGCCATGAGTAGGTCAAATGCCTCCACTTTTAAACTTATTTTTGGTTGAAAGAATTTGCACGCTGAGTTACTTCGTCTCTAAATAGTATCTGGCAATTTTCAACTGATTGAAAGTACAGAAAAGCACCAAATGTGTGGACCAGATGGCTTAGCGGTTAGGTCGCACGCCATGTTTTAGGAGGAATCAGTCATTCAAGTGGACAGAGCGTTTGCTGTGAGGGAATATTTTTTAAATTCCCTTCTTAAGATGCACATTTACTGCCGAGCGCTTCCTGATTTTATGTAACGCTACCGCTGCATAAGGGAGCTGCCGTACTGCCGGTTTCACCCCGTGGACCCGTGATTCCCCGCTGACCTCGAAGTCATCCTTTGTTATTGTAGTATTGATTGAGAGTCCCCTGGTGGTGAAATCTACATATTGTATCTTTAAAGGCCCGTCTCATATTGACTCCTGTTCCAAATAAAAGCAGCTTTACAGGCTGAAGTAAATAAAAGCCCGAGCTATAAATAGACGTCTTAAGTTGTTCTACTCTCTTTTGGTTTCTTGAAGCCTTGAATAAATCTGAAGTGATAAAAAAAGGATTTATCAACCAGCTCTATAGTCTGAATCATTCTTCCTAAATGATGACATGTTGAAAAAGAAACTGACAGACGTGTTGACGGAGAATTCATCAAACTGAAGACGAGCGCTCAGACGCAGCAGTTTGAAATCAGATTCAAAGTACACACTCAGGATGTCTGATGTGTTTTATGTCCCGCCTCGAAACTCGCTGTTCTTTTTTCATTTCCAAACAGACAGAACATAT
>NC_083626.1:26981794-27001794 GCF_963584025.1 Labrus mixtus
CAAACAAACAAACAAACAAAAGAAGAAGAAGAAAAGCTGATCTGATTTCCTCTAAAAGACGAATTAAAGAAATTTGAGGAAAAGTTGTTGGATTATTCATAATAACTAGTTTATTTGGTCTTAAGTTTTCCTCTCTCACTTTTTTCTTCCGATAATGATGTTGGAGTAGAGAGGCGTTCAAACCCGTGTGTGAAGTTCTCTGAGCTCCTGAACGTGCAACGACCATATTTGGTGTTAAACCCCAAACACTATTTAAAATAACCGAAGTGAACATGTCCAAAAAAACCTGCGTCAGAAAATGACTCAAGAAAGTATTTGACAAATTGCTTAATAATAATGATAGAAACAAAAACAACAACAATAACTTGTGTATAATTCTTAGTATATGTGAGTAATTTGTGTTTTTGCACATTTTTACGTTTATGTTTTCTGAAGCTCAACCGGAGCTTTCTATAAGATCGTTGTCTTTGGGCGGCAATTTTGACAAGATGCGTCCAACAGCACTAAGCGCGATCCTTGTTGGTTACAAAGCTGAATAAAATGTTTTTTTTATTCCGAGATGATGTGATAGGATTTCTGATGAGAGACGAGGAGACACATGCTGATGATATGATATGAAACTCCTCTGCCCTCTGGGTGTAGAGAGGCAGGAAGGCTCGCTTCAGAAAAACTCAATCCCCTGCAGCCATAACTGCCCTTAACAGCACGCCTCTTTGGATCGGCCGTGTGTCTTTGTGTACTCTGTAATGTAAATGGTTGTTTTTTCTCTGTGCTGTCAAACCTGTACAGTGTCGTGAAGAACTGAAGTCTAAATGATGAGGAGACGACATGTTTGATAGAAGAGGATGAGATATGATACAGAACGAGACATTACCTCAAATATTTCAAACAGTTATCAAAGACAGAGAAATATGAAATTTTAGAGTTGTAACGGGACGTGTGTCATCGCAGCTGCCATGACAGACATGACATGTTTATCGTTGCCGTGGAAACACCAGATGTTACGTCAAAGACCGCTGCATAAGGAAGTGTGAGCTGTTACTCAGTTGCCTTACTGTTGCTGTTTGTGCTGCTGTGATAAAAAAAAACCTTATGTAAATTATACTCGGATACATTAGCTCGTCTGTAAACATATTCTCTTCCTCAGGTCGGTTTCACCCGGTCGTCTTGACTACGGTCAACTTGGAGTTATTTTTCATCGGGGGTGAACCACTCCCGTGATTCCCCGCCAGCCTCAATGTCACCTTTTGTTTTGATTGAGCGCCCCCTGGTGGTGGAATTTACAAACTGTGCGTTTAAAAAGAGACGAGAAGATATAATACAATATGATACATTATGAGATGGAATGTTGCACTTTAAATGTATGACACTTAAAAGTCGGATTTGGACTTGAATGCACCACTTGACTCATGGATCTCTACTGTCTCCATCAGCACAGCACAAAGATGACTTTCTGAATCCTCTGAAGTCTGGAGCTAACTCTAAACTTGAATCTGATGATTATGAAAAGTTCTGCAGAGGATCATTTTTCTGAGCCTGTCAGTTTCACCCGTTTCATCGAGTCTTTTGCAACAAATGTCCACACGCTGCCTTCATTATCGGGTTTTTCTCCATGTTTATGTGACGTTCACCTGGGTGAGAACAACCCACAGGGACCCGGGAGGAGGAGAGAGAGATACCTACGCTCTACAGAGAGGATGATGCAAACCGGGAGAAAGAACACAAACCAGATTTTTTTTTAAAAGCAGCAAATGTGAGAAACTAGAGAAGATGGAGTGTGTGCAAAGACGTTTTTGTTTCACAAATGAATTGAGGAATTGTTTCCTTTTGGCTTAAATCAGAGGAAATGCACCGACATAAAAAGATGAACCATGTATTTCCTCTACCAGTGTGTGTGTGTGTGTGTGCGTGTGTGTGTGTGTGCGTGCGTGTGCGTGTGTGTGTGTATGAGGGCTTTTCTGGCTGTGTTCCCAGGAAACAAACTGTGGTCAAATGAAGGTAATTAAAAAGAAAAACTTGTTAAAATGTAGAAACGCCCGCTGCATTTCACTCCCTCTCTCTCTGCCACACACACACACACTTTATCTGTCATACACACTTGTATGGATGCAACATGTCTCTATACTGCACACACACACACACATCATTGATTTTCATTGTTTCATCCATCCATCTTTCTGACAGTCACTCCAGCCCTCCTATGACTCAACTCCCTGATGTTGTGTGTGTGTGTGTGTGTGTGTGTGTGTGTGTGTGTGTGTGTGTGTGTGTGTGTGTGTGTGTGTACATTAGTATATGTCAGGCGTCCTGTTTGTTCACTTTTCTCTCCGCAGACACTTTGAACAGAAGTGGGTTGAATGTCTTTGTGTTGACTGACAGCCTGATGGGCGGGTTGGTGCGCGAGGAGCCGCGCCGCTCTTCTTCTCTGAATCTGAATAAAAGTGTTCATGAAGCGCCGACGTGAGAGAGAGTTGATCTCGGAGAGAAAAGAACATCGCGGCTCATGGTTCTAAAGATCTATAATTTTGATTTAAGTGATGAATCACAGACCACATTAGCTCTCAAAGAAGCAGTAAAGAAGATGGAGAGCACCCTTCATGTCTGGATGTTTTAAAAAAAAACTGTAAGAGTAAAGTCACAATATTGTTACTGATGGCTTTTATAATGTTCTCTGGCACATTAGAGTTACTGACTTTATGTGTTTTTATCAAATACCTAATCTGAAATATAAAATCTGAATAAGGACAGATTGCTTCCAAACACAGGGGGAAAGTATAACACGCTCATAAGGAAGAAAGCTGCAGTGTATTAGTGAGTCATATCTGTCAGGTGCTGTGGTCATTTATGCGGTCCCTGTTCTCACGCTGACTCACCTCAAGGACGATGGAGATGTTTACCCGATCAGACCGCTAATTCAACGAGGCTCCAGAGTTTACACCTCTGCTGTGAAGTCGAACCTGCACGACTTACACAACGATCTGCGCTCTGAATTTTTTGTGCGGCCGCTCCGAGCACTTGGGTTGAAATTCGTTCAACTTTTGGGTAAGGCGCTCTTTTCCAAATGTGTGATATTCCCCGTATGTTTGCCGCCTAAAGATCCTTTATTGTACCCACATCCTCTCTCTAAATTATCTCAAATATAAAACATGCAGTAAAAAAGTAACGGAGCAGTGTCGGTCATGCAGCGGCCGTTGTCAACAGACTGTTGCCATAGAGACAGGACTGACACGGCAGCGCTTTTTACCGAATTTCCCCCTGGGATTAATAAAGTATTTCTGATTCTGATTTTTGTCACACTTCATGAGAACACTTCCGAGCGCACAGTCAGCGCTTTTCTGCTCGCAAAAAAGGTTAGGTGGACACGGGGCCCTCTTAGGGAGGTTTCCTACTGTCATTGCAAAATTTGCAAAACATTTTTGGGACTCTGCTTTGGTTTATGTTTGTGAGCCCTCCAGCGCCCCCTACTGGTCAGGGACACAAAGCAGAGGCCTGCCTTTCCTGCTGACACCACTGGTGAAAAAGAAAACTTAGAGAAACTCTTTTATTCCCACTGCAATACGCATTTTAAACAAGGCTAGATAAGCAAGGTTTTGTAAATGCTGTGCATGTGTTTTTACCTATTTAGGGTACTTTTAGCTATTTATGACCTAATGTGAGTGTTAGTGTGAATGTTTGTATGTTTTCATGTTGAGCCTCAACTAAAGGTCATTTTCTGTCACAATGTGATAGACAATAACATTTTTTGAATCTTGAATCTTGAATCAAGCAGCGCCTCTGAGGATGGATGTGTGGTGCATTATATTTTAGCTTTCTCTTATAAAAGTCTCCGACACTTTACATTCATATTGGTCCTTTTCCTAATGAATGGCTCAGTTATTATATTGATGTCCTGTCTTCTTTTCTCCTTTCACTCTTAGTTCAGTTGAATCAAAATCAACATGCAGATTCTTCTGTAGTCGTCTGCACTCTCCCACCTTCACTCTCTGATTAAAAAATGCTTCCTTCAGATGAATTTCATAAGATTGTGTTTTCTTTTTTTTTTTTACACGAAGGCGTTTGTTATAAAAACAACGTTTACCTGGAGAAAAATATTGAAAGCACTTTAGAGTGTAAAACACCATCCAACACAACAGATGCATTTGTGCCACAGCTGTTATTTCCTCAGTGGGGAATGTGTGTGTGTGTGTGTGTGTGTGTGTGTGTGTGTTTTAGAGGGTGTGTAATACTGCTGACTGTAGATTATTTGCAGCCAGAAGTCACACACCCACACACACACACACACACACACACTTCATATTATAGAAGAGAGGAACATATATTTTATTTACCTCTCTCTCTCTCTTTTTATTTTCTCCCTTCCGCTCTACTTTACACACCTGTACTCACAAACACACACTCATCTCTCATCTGTTTTTATAGTCCACATCGGAGCTCTACTTTTTCCTCCCTCCTTCTCTCTTTCCACTCGTCTATCTCTTCACTTCCTCTTTTTTTTATGTCACTCTGTGAATCACGTCCGCCCGTCTCCTCGCCGTCTTTTTTATCCATCTTCCTGTTTGATCTCCTGCTTTGTATTCTGGATGTATCTCTCTCTCTCCCTCCTCACCGTCTGTCTCTCTTTCCTTCTTCCTGGTGCGTTATTCTTCCCCTCCTCTCTCCCTCTCTCTCTCTCTCGCTCTCTCTCTCTCTCTCATCAGCGAGCAGACGGCTGGTTTGATGAGGGAGATGTAAATGTCAGCTCGTGTTTCTGCAGGGGAAGAGGAGCCTCAGAGCGAACATGACAATACTGGCTTTAATAAAGCCTCAGGTCAGAATCAAAAGGGTTTCCTTGGGCTGCTTGCAGGGAGTCTTCCCGAAAGAGTAAAGTCACTGAGCTGACATTACATCGTCATACGGAGTTTCTTTTAATGAAACGGAACAAAAAACTTTAAGAAAAGTAAGAAATGAACTCAAAACTATGATCTCAAGGCCAATCAACTTAACATGTTAATATGTGTTCTTATATTCACTGTTGCAGGTCTAGTTTGAATAGAATAGAAATCTTAAACAGCTGTCATCATATAAACTTTTGAGCAGGCTGGCTCACAGAAGTCGCCATCCGGCAAAAAACCACCTGGTGTAAAACTTTTGGGACAAGATCCTGAAAAGATGAACCCGTCATGGAGTGAAGCACAACATGCTGCATGCCAAGGACAGAGAGCAGAGGAGCTCCCTCGACTTACGTCCCATAGGGGAAGACGAGGAGTGGGTAAGTAAACAGTTGTTACATCACTCTCTTCAAAGCCACCAGACTCCATTGACAAAAACTCTTATTTCAGCGTGCGAAACACACGATCTGCAGCTTCTCGGATCGGTTATTTTTTTTTATGTAAATGAGTGTTTCAAAGACAGACGGAGAAAGAGACTTACAGACAAAAAATAAATAAAGATAGAAAACGTCTCAGTGTAAAGATGTTCTCATTCTGACAATCCAGATAGAGTCGAGTGTGTGAGGGAAACTTTAGACATCTTAACAGAGTGAGATATAAAACTTCAGGAATCACTTCCTGTTTTAAAGTGAGCTCTGTAAGCGCTGCTTAAAATAACAGAAGAGCAGAGCATATACCTGTGGCTGTGTGTGTGTGTGTGTGCGTGTGTGTGTGTGTGTGTGCGTGTGTGCGTGTGTGTGTGTGTGTGTGTGTGCGTGTGTGTGTGTGTGTGTGTGTGTGTGTGTGTGTGTGTGTACAGAGATCTAAAAGTGCTTAAACAGCAAACAGCCCACAGTGTAGAAGAGGTCCAGTGGGAATACTGCATTGTTGCTAACGGCAACCACCCCTCTACTGTACGTATGAGAAACAAAACTAAAAATGCCCTAAAAATTCAAAGCAGCGCCCCCATGAGGCAGTCATGTTTATTACACTGGAAAGAAAAGCTCTACTGGAGGCAAAAAAGCTAAAAATAGCTCCTCTTTTTTTTCCGGCTCATTGACACTTTTTGGTTTAAAGAAATCAAAGTAAAATGTGTCTGAAAAGAATGATAAGATATCTGATTAAAAAACTATTTTACAAGGCAGCCGTTTGATCTCAGGTTAATCTTTTGAGGCGCCGCTCTACTGCATGTGGTTAGAGATCACTCAGTCTCAACAACCTTTGGAGAAATCTTTTTTGTTTTGTTTTACCATTGTAAGGAAAATAGAGTTGCCTTTATTGTCTGTGCAGCTTTCATACTTATTTGTCATGTCATTCTCCCCCCTTCTTGCCCAAACATTTATCACAGTATGTAGTGCGATATATATATGTAGAAAGTGGTTTTATTGGAAAGACAACAAGCTGATTCGATGTATCATCTGCATCTCAAAGATTGTTGGGTCAAATATCAGTCAAACCCAGAACCCTGAGGAACGCCTACAGCATGTTACACTCTGACATTTCATCAAACAAGTGAGAAGAACAGTCTCAGAGTTTGTGTTTGTGATGTAGATCTGCATGACCAGAGGCGCTGCTTGTCAACAGGTAACTGCTTAGGGCCCCAGACCAGTTAGGGGGCCCCCCTGAGGGCTCACAAACTGAAACCAAAACCTCGGCCTGAATTTCTGCTGTGAAACAAAAGCTCTTCTATAAAGTCAAGAAAGACAAAATGAAGAGGAATTATTCATCTATGGGAGAGAAAAAAGAAACAGGAGAAAAGAGGAAGAGGAGTAATTTGTCGGCAGGCAGACATGACGGTGATGAACGCCGGTTGGAGGAGCCCCCAGTTGGGCCCCGACAGCCACTGTGCAGGACTGCGGATGTAAATCTCATCTTATGCATGGACATAATTCTTTCTTACTGAATGCATGTGGACTGTTTCTAACCGACCTGTTTCCCTGAACAATCTGAGTTCTTCACCGTAACATTCAGAGCGTCTGATAAAGACATCTGTTAATATTTGTGCTGCGCAACACAAAGTTCAACATCACTTTAATTGTCTTTCTCTGGGGCGCTAACCCAGAGTTGCTCATCTTCCTCCGCAGCGCCGCTCTGAGGACTTGAACCTGTGACCTTGACCTTTGGGTTCCTGCCGCCCTGATGTGCGGGCTGCAGGCTTCAGGCTGCCTGCCCCGCTCTGTTATCTCTGCTGCGAGTGAACAGAAGAAGAAGAAGAAGAAGAAGAAGGAGGAACGGGAACATCGTGACCCGCAGCGCACAGACCAAAGTCTTACTGGCATCGGATCACTCTGTGGGCACTTACTCACAACTGCAAGGGATTATGGGAAATTGGGACATTTTATTGTTTCTGCTCCAATCGTCTCTTTATCTGTGCGCCTTTCTCACCCTCATGTCCTCGCTCTTATTTTTTTCTCTTTGTCTCTCAAACCCTCTCATCCCCCTTCTTTCTCACTCTTCACTTCCTCTTTCTCTCCTCCATCCTTCACTCCCCTATCTTAATTATTTTCCCATTTCCACTCCTCCCTTCATCTGTCTCCCTCACATTCCCCGTCTTCACCGTCATCCCTGGCTTCCTATCTTAATTGCTCTGCCCACATGAGGACTCCCTGCCGGCTGTATTGTCGGCACCAGTTTTTTATTGTAAGGAGTGCGTATAAAAAGAGAACAGAGGAGCAGGCAAAAAGAAAAAGAGAGAAAATTGTAGAGAGCTTTGTTTCCCTTTCAGCGTGCCCTCCCAGCGGGGTTCACTTCTACCAACAGCTACTGCAGCGAGAGAGAAGAAAAAAGAACTTTGCTTAATGCCTCCCCCTTTTGGAGGATCTCGCTTAAACGATGTGACACATGTGACTCATGAAAGCAGCAGGTGTTACATGTCGGCGACATTTGGTGACGCCGCTCTGATCGGGAAGCAGAAGGCAGAAAAAAAGGTTTGAAACAAAGAGTGTCAGAAAATTCAAATATGAGTGTTTTTAAGTACAAAAACGTCTCTAATGAAAAAAACAAATCTGCGCTCTCTTTTGAAAGTTTGAAGCCAAAGCAAGCTGTTTTAAAAAGGGAATCCAGTTCAGCAGCAAATATGTCTAAAAGAGTCACACATGCTCGATGAGTGGTGTGCGTGATAGGGTTATCTCTGTTTATCTGTTTTGTTTTTACAGATTCACTCATGTCACCAGGTGAAGTTCAGCCTCGGCCCCATGTTTCCTGGAGCAGTTGTCCCCAAACAGGAGCAGCAATGATGGTGGAACATTTCATGCCACCATGCCTCCACTTGTTGTGTCTAATGATTTATACGCTAAAGGATGCTAAGCTAAGATCACATGATGTGTGCAGTGTCCAAGTATTGATATCTATAACCAGCTGACAGTGCCTGCCCACAGTAGCTCCTCCTGTCTTTACCTCTCTCCTCCTCGATGTCTTCACACAGACTCTCAGAACATGAGTTACATCCAGTACTAGTTTCCCTGAGCGATAAAGACAAAACTATAACAGGGTTTTTTATGTGGAGGAAACTAACGCAGCTAAAATCTTAAAGTTCTGAGCTCAATTCTAATGTTTGCCCAACACTGACTGACTCCTCCCCCAATACGAGACAGTGGGAGACGGTTACTTCGCTGCCTGTGAGTGGAGAGACAAGCTCGTGAATAGCTTCCAAATTGTGGAATAAATCAGGTTTTCAACTCGTCTAACCTCAACCACTAACTCCTCCCTGGAAAACCGTGACCCAAATTTGTCTTTTTTTTTTAACCAATCACATTTATTTGATGCAAATTTGTACAGTTTCTGCAGTTTGTAACCTCCATCCAATGTTTTGTAGCTCAGACAATGCAAAACATCTGACGAAAGCAAGAAACTGAACAAAACAAACATGATTCAAAAAAAGCATTTTGACAGTTTGACACCAGGTTTTCACCAGGCAACGACTCTAAAACGACTCTGCGACCCACCTTTGGGTCTGGACCCACCAGTTGAGAATCATTGGACTAAATGATGTATTGTGAAATGATCTTCCACTTGGGGCTTTTTTTTTAAAAATCGGATACTTACACATCATGTCAGTTTCTTAGCTTTATATTAAATTTACTTTGCGGAGGTTTGACTGACATGAAGCCACAGTCTCAGCGAATGAATGCAGAGGGAGGGGCTTAGGAAGATGACTGGAGCTGCAGGTGCATGATGCGTCAATGAGGCACATTAACATAAACATTTACTTTTGATGAGCGTATAAAAAATATCTGTATCCATCCCATTATCAGTGCATTTCCCAATTCAGATATATGTGAGTGTGTGTTGTCGATTTGAACTCCCTATCATAGCACAGGTCAGTGTGCATTCATGCAGTCAGGTGTGGTGTAATGAAACTAAAAGTAACACACACACACACATCCTACTGAAAAATGCCTTCTAGTTTCAGTGCGAAGGCGCCTGCAGACAGAAGTAAAAAAAACAACAACAACTAGAGACACGACAAAAACAAGAGCAAAACAAAACAAAAAAAGAGCAGATATGAAATATTGATGTGACCGGAGGAGGGAGAGAGAGAGGGGGAGAGAGAGAGGGGGAGAGGTGAGAAGCTCCAACCTCTTTCTCATTGTGTTTGCTCGTAGACAATGTGGATGGTGTTTTTGAAATCATTCCCTAAAACCAGAAACCAAGAAAAATGTCCAACTGTGCATTTAATATCTTCAATAATCAGACCGTAAAACATCCCAGGAGAGAGACGGAGTAATGTTGTCTGAGCGTCTCGTCTTGGTCAGTCTCTACAGGCACAATGTAAATCTCTGTAAGATTTAACCTCGATTAGCGTCTTTTATGCTGATTCATAAAAGTGTAAACATCACCCAAAACATACTGTAGGGCCTCCTTAGGATTCTTGCTTCTTTAACTGACATTAAATGCAGCACTCAGCTTAATGAAACATATGCCACTACCGCATGTCTTAATGTGCAGCTTGTCCACTCCAACAAAGACTTTGACTTGCTCATTTTCTGTTGTTTTCAGAAACTGAAATCACATGTTGAACTTCCAGTAAATGCTCATGAGGCGTTTTTTGTGTTTGTGTTTTTGGAGCCCCCTATGGGCAAAGTGGTATATCTATTCTCTTTCTAACAAAGTAGAACATAATTTGCACAATTAATTGGTTCCCAAGACAGGTAGGTAGACGAGAAATAAGAACATTTTGTTAAAGAGGCATAGCATAGGTGTCGGTTTTTGAAGACAAGGGGATGAGAAAGGGTTTTCTAATCTCAGATCCATCTTTTCTTAAATCTCCAGAGAGAGACAGAGAGAGAGAGAGAGAGAGAGAGAGGGAGCGAGAGAGACAGAGAGAGAGACAGAGAGAGAGAGAGGGGGAGCGAGAGAGACAGAGAGAGAGAGATGAATATGCATCGGGACGAGTCAGAAAGAGGTTAAGCTCTCACTTTAGGGATCCTCTCCTCTTTCCTGCAGACTCATTACTCTTTTCCCTCTTTGCTGTTTTCTGTCTTTACCGTCGCTCGCTCGCTCTCTCTCTCTCTCTCTCTCTCTCATGCAGTAATGAAACATTTTTTGTTTTTTGGGGGATTTTTCTTTGAAAAACATCAAACATCTCTGCCTTTGGTTTTTACACTTTATTGCACCTCTCTTTTATTTCTTTGTATTCTTCTTCAGTCATTTTCATTGATGATTATGAGCATTCTCTTTTTGTGCATTAAGACAAAGCTTCAATAAAAACACACATATACACACACATATACACACACACACACACAAACAGATGTTCTCTCAAGAGGACATCTTGGCACAAGTATTTTGTCTGTCAATACCAGACGTGTCTCCTCTCTCGAGGGAACAAAAGGAGAGAAGTAGAGAGGGAGGAAAGAGGTGAGAGAGAGCGAAGCAGATGGACACGTACAGAGTTAGAGAGAGAGAGAGAGAGAGAGAGAGAGAAAAGAAGAGAGACAGAAAATGTCAGATTTGATGTTATTGTGTGCATGTCAAGGTTGTCCAATCTGCAGCTGTTTTGATTGACAGGAGGGGAGGGCCGGACTTGTTGTTCATGAGTCAAAACAACAGAGACTGACAGAAGAGAAGTCGTCCTCCGCAGAGGCTGCACGATGCTCCACTTGTTTTTGTAACTGTAGAAAAGTCGTTCATCTGCAACGCTCACGCTTGTATGCAAACAGATCACCAACAGTTTTACAATGTCTTTAGGAGTTGGAGCGATATAGCAACGTTGTATAAACATACAACCCCTGGAATAATTGAGTTAACCTTGTAAGGTTCAAGACATTCATGTAAGACATTCATGTATGCAGTTTTTTTTTTACTACATTTTCCTGTGATAACAAGTAATCCAGTTGTTTTCTTGAGAACTCAACCTTCAGAGTGTCAAAAGCACAAAACAGAAACAAAAATAGGGTTAACTTACCTCATTCATGTGGCCAATGGCAGCACAGCATGTCGTGGATGGACCAATCAGTGACCAGCCTGAATTTTCAAATTCATATTTGTGGAAATACGTCTTTAAATCCTTTCTTAAAATTCAAACTCTTTTTTTAAATCACTTCTCGGCTCCCTTCTAAAGCACTTTAAACTGCAAATGAGTCTGTCTAAAATGTGCTTTATTAAAAAAGTTTGATTGATTGATTGAGTTCACGGGAACAACCGGAAATTACTTGTTATCATGGGAAAATGTAGTGTCAAATTTATGGGTGTATATCAGCTTAAAGAAACAACTACTACAAATATACATTTTTAAAATGTGCCATTAAAATATTTAAATATCATGCAAAAAACACTTCATGTTTCTCTAACACTAATATGTGTCCCTATTCTGTCTACAAATGATGAGAAAAGTCCATCCTCTCCGTTTTTTCCCTGCTCCACTTTTCAGAAAATGTGTGCTCAAACAGGCCAATTGGAGATTTGCCCTTCATGACATCACAAAGGGCAGTAGCCCCTCCCCCAGGTGGGTGACACTCCCACAGCTAGGTGTTTGTTCTGCCCTCTGAGTCTGCCTTCTCACCGTAAACAATAGGACAGGGAGAGAGAAAGCCCGAGTACACCCAAGCCCTTCCAGAGAGGGGGCGTGGTCAGACACAGCTCATTTACATATTTAAAAGTACAGACACAGAAACAGCCTGTTCTGAGCAGGGCTGAAATAGAGGGGTTTATAGACATGATCAAATACAGGATCAGAGTGGATTTAGAACAAGAAACTTCTTTGAATCAAGACTTATTTAAACTGGTTGAAAAGGAGGAGAATATGTGACCTTTAAAGATGGATCAATAATAATAAACGAAGGCTAAGAATTCCAGGTGAAGAGGGTTGATTGACACATAAACCATGAGCTGATTTTTACACCGTCTCCCAGTTACTCCTGCAACTACGATGGGTGCAAGTTAATGATTTCTTCCTCTAGAATGTACAATTAACTTTATAAGTGTTTCTTCACTTTTCTGTGTTATATATGAGAAGAGGAAGCGATCTACAAAACACTTGAGCCTTCTGGAAAACAAAAAAAACAAGTATGAACAAAATAACAATGTGATAACTAAAAAAACTTCTGTAAAACTTCAGATACATTCCCCTTTTTTTATTGTGCTCGTAGTGAGAGAGTCCAGAGAAGAGAGCCGAGTTAAGAGCTGGTGAGAAACGAGGCTCAGAGGGACCAGGCCTGATAAATCAAACAGGAGAGCGCAGATCAGGACGTGTGTGTAAATCACAAGCACCAAAGAGGACGACGCACAGCTCACATGACTGCAGGCTGAAACATCAGTACCTGTTTACATACAGCGCGCCGCCTCGACCGCCTCCTCTCATTGTGTTGTATAATTTATGTTTCAGAGCCGCTGCCAGAATTTCTCTTTAAAACATCGATCCAAAATCGGCTCAGAGAAAAAAAAACAAGGAATAAAAGAGCAGAAAAAAACGACCGACTAGTGTGAGAATGATAGAAAACATGTACTCAACCTGCAACAATGATCTTTTATTTAACGAAAGAGTCATGTTTGTACAACAGGCCAGATCACCTCAGACGATAAATACTAAATGGCATACACAGAAGACACGACACGTTCGACAAGTTCTGACCAAGCAATGTGATTGGACAAGAGGCGTTCCAGGGGTGCTGATGTGGATTTGAACATCCCTGGACTAAATGCTTTCACACTTACACAAAAGTCCATTAAAGGCTTTATGTGATTTTTTGATCCAGCAGATGTCGCCCTTGAGCACCAGCATGAAACCAAAACAACTCGCGCTGCATTGTTGTGTTAGCATGCTAATGCTAGCGATCTTTATTCTGCTCGTATCTTCACACTGCATGTAAATTTACCTGAAATGAGCGTGATCTAGGAACACAGTTAAGCAGTGAGTACAGTATGTTATTCTTCTTTTCTCTAGTCCCTCAATTAAACAACTTTTATACACGAGGGGAGGAGTCAGCCGGCCGTCCCGGCGATGTAAACAAAGTGAAGATAGGACTCTGAAAACTCTGAAAACATCACAGACAGTGGGACTCGGGTGTTACACCCATTGTAGACAGTCATGACTCACAGAGTTATTTTCAAGTTCATTTAAGTGTGAACAATCAAATATAAAGACTTTAAAGAGAAGTTTGTGTAAACTCATACCGACCAATTTTTCAACCCTGATGTTACACAGGATTTGTCCTGTCAGCCAAAAGAGGGAATTCATGGTGAGCTGCTCTGTAGAGGGCAGGGTGATGACGTCTATATCATGCAACCAATGAGAAACCAGCGTGATCGCCGTGCTTTTAATGAAAGCTGTTCCATATTTAGTTCACCATGGCGACAAGCAGCTCCTCAAAGGAGGGTTATATGGAGAGAAAAAAATTAATGAAATGAAGAACAATTACAGAAATCCATCAATAAATATAGTCAGCATTTTTTTTTTATCCCTGGTTGTATTTTGTGCAATGAGTGGGCAGTTTCTATAAGAGAAATATTTGTTTGCTGTCTCTGAAGTAATTGTTCTGATTCTGACAGCCGTTTCACTGATTATAAAAAACAAAACAATTGAGCTATTCAAAGGTTTGTAGGCATGTTCAAGAATTAGGACATCCTCTTCTGTGTCCTCAGAACAATGGAGACAGAGAGAGGATTAATGCAGCCGTCATGGAAGACTATACAGATGAAATTATGGAAATGTTTTAAACCCATTAAGAAAACCCATTTATAGAAAATTGGTTAAAAACATTCTGAGATTTTGAGCCAGAATTTGAGCCTGCATAAAAAAAAAACAACCCAGAATCCGGCTCGTAGTGTTACATCAGACTCCTCATATTTTATTTGAGCTACACGAGCGTACGCAGTCTGATAGATGGTTCAGAGTTCTCTGCAGGTTAACAGGCTGCAAACTCTGTTTTCTCTCAACTGCTACACTGTGAAACACCCGAGAAAGACGCAGCCGGCGTTAGAAGAGTGTTATGCAATTCATCTGAAAAATGCAACGAAATGGTCCAAACTGTGATTTAAATCTGCTGCGTCGCTCAAAGTGATGTTAAGATGCTTAAATTGCGTGTAGAGTGAATCAGCAGAATGTGTTGTATGTGTGTATCATACAGGACATCTCATCTATTTGTATAACTATCCTATATTAGGACATATTGCACATCTGAGGTGCAATATGTGAGGTTGTCAAAACTATAATTCTCATAGTAATTTGCTAAAATAAACACTTTTACTGGATTCAAATGACTGTATTTAACTGTGTTAAAAAAGTATGTGTTTTCTCACTTCTTAAATTGAAGAAACAACATTTATGTTCATTTTTGACAACAGTGTATCAGTATTTGTTCCATGTGGGTCCTGCAGGAAGGCTCAGTTTGTTAGTAAGTAAAGAGAGGGCTCCAAGTTAAAAGGTTAGGGACCCCTCCAGTAGACTCCTGCAATCTCCTGTGTCTGTCAGAATTTCTTATTTTAAAGGAGATCAACTATACTCACTTTCATCATTAGTCAGTCTGGGACACCTGTTGAGTAGCGTTGTGAGACGTGTTGCTCAAAAACCTCCTCATTCATCTGATACTGGCGTCAGTAAAGTCCCTTATTCCACCGTCTGTCTGAAACGCTTCATTTCAGCTGCTGTCTCTTTAAGGCCCCGCCTCCCATCTTGAGTACTTTCCTCCGATTGGCCAGCTCTGTTTGCAGTCGCAGGGACATTTTGAAAATGTGTAACTTTGCAGAGGTTTACTATGGACATCCAACAATGTAACATTTTATGTATTTAAATATGGATCAGCAGAATAGATCTCATTTAATATGGAACTCACACCACATTAGTTAGCACCAACTTAGCTAACTAATGTTTGGAGCTTTTTTTTACTTTTTGTTTTTATGTTGCAAACTGAAATATTCTACTGTTTCATTCAACAAACCTGCCATAAACTCAATGTTCACTTCCTGCTCTGCACCAAACTGCAGACAGTGAATTGGTAAAGCAGCCGGGGCTGAAAAGCTGAACATGTGGCAGATTAATCATTTCAATGGAGAGCAGAAGTAACAGGAGAGACTCCAAATCAACGCTAATGTAGCTCTGTGACTGCAGGTTGTGTAAAGAGGTAACGCTTCAGTCAGATTCATGGAAAGCTTTAAAAAAAAAAAAACGCTGATTCCCCTGTTAGCCTTTTGCATGTTGCCACGAGTTGTACTCCATCGCATTGGATTTTGTGAGGAAGATGTAGCTGTAGTAAGTCTTTATGACATCAATGCCTCAACACTCGGTCTCCAGAGTGCACAGAGCTCAGAAACAAAGAGGTGTAGCCAGAGGCAGAGAATTCAGAATTAAAAATAAATAGCAGGTTCATGGAAGTTCCCCTCCTCGTCTACGCTCTTTGTAAAAAAAACATAAAAAAAAAAAGACAAAGACAGAATAAAAAATCCACAAGTTTTTGAGAGAAGAACACAGGGGAGTCGTTTGACTTCCATGTTTTAGTTGCATAGCAACAGTGTTCTCAAATGTTTAATCACTTGTAAGGCAAGTTTATTATGTTCTCGACTAATCCCTCCCCCCCCCCCCCCCGCCCGTCAGAAGCAAACTTCAAACACCAAACTGAAGGCAGAAATCTTCCCCCCAAAAAAGTTGAAATATTCAATGATTCACTTCTTCTAGGGAAATGGTTACTGAGAGCATTATTTGTTGTTGTTTTGTTGCTCTGATTGTTTGTATCCGTCTCACCATTTCTGTTTCTCCTTCTTTCCCGCCAACACATCCGAGGCAGACGTCTGTTCATCATGAGTCTGGTTCTGCTTGAAGTCTTTTCCTGGTTAAAGAACGTTTTTCTTGCCACTGTTGCCAAATGTTGCCGAATACTCGCTGTTGGGTAAATTGTAAAACAAAGAGTAGGTACTGTGGACCAGAGTGCATGAAAAATGGATGTCACAACAGCTCCCTGAAAGTGAAGCAAAAACATTCTACTGACTGACAGTAGAGGCATAAACACCTCCTCCATGTTAACAGATGTCAAGTACATATTTTCAAAACATGGTTTCTGTCTTGATAGCTTGTTAATATCACATTTACGTAAAATGCAATCATTGACAGCGCTGTTGACGAATAAGGCTCCAGCAGCAATGTTTGCACCAAATGATCAGAGTAAGGGAGCGTTGGTGAGAGTTAACGCAACAAACACTGAAATATGTGTCAATAAAGGCTTCATACACAGACAAAATAATCTGTTCTGCTGTGCATGGACTGAACTCGCCCAAGCTTCCAGAGAAACACCTAGCAAGCTAGCTAACAGCCAGTTCTAAAATGGGACGTGGCCCTTAAAGATAAAATATATTTTTATACAATTGCAATTCATTTCAGATTTAATGACATTTCTCCAGCAACTTTCACCCTTACATTTGATTGTTAACTGAAGGAACTGACCGCAGCGGTAAGAGAAAATGGCGTCAGCTAAATCTGGAGGGCGTTTCTTGACCAAAAATGAAGGTGTGGTCAATTAAACACTCCAAGAACGCATGCAACGACCATAATCAAAATCTACCCCAACACTTTCATACAAAGGGTTCATTTCTATCTATATAAACACAAACTTCTGCAGATTTCAGCTAACACTGAAAAAGTAACACCAACAGATTTGCTGTGTGAGTAAAACGTGTTTTGTTCAGCAGAGGGGCATGACGTCAAGAAGCCATGGAAGATTCTTCAAAGCACAACTCTGGTTCCAAGCGATGCCAACAGCACAGTATCTAAGCGCCCATTGTGGAGGATATTTTGGCTTCACTAACTCGAGGAGGTGAAGATGTGTCGTCCATCTTTATATACAATCGTCATCATTCAGCTTTATTTTAAAATTGGCTGATTGATTGATTATCTGGATACTAACGTAACAAATGTGGTGATAAGAGCAGCCAGAGAAAAGGGAAGTGGAAATTGTGATAAATTCTCGTGCAGAAACCTAAATGTCAGTGGCAGGCCCTAAAATGGTCCCTGTGTCCTTACATTTGAAGAATTTTCTTCTCAAACACACTCTCACACTCATACACACACACACACACACACACACACACACACACACACACACGCATGCATGCGCACTCAGACACACGAACAAAGGGAAAAAAATCCGGGGAGACAGATCAGAGCGCGTGTGAGTTCAGAGAGCTCAGAGAGAGAAAACTAGAATCCACAGCGATACAACAGCTCCTCTGGGCCTGGAACATAAAGTTCACACACTCGAGGAGAACGTGTCTGAATGCGTTTGTATGAACGAAAAGGAAGAGAGACCAAAAGAGAGGGAAAAATCTGTGTGTGTGTGTGTGTGTGTGTGTGTGTGTGTGTGTGTGTGTGTGTGTGTGTGTGTGTGTGTGTGTGTGTGCACCTGCAGGGTACACGCTAATATCATGCACCACTGGAGTGCACACGGAGATAAACTAACAAACTCTCTGCAAGCCTGAGTCCATGTTCTGTCCCAGATTACACTACCTCTAATACCTCTATATCAATACATCTATACATCTACATCCATACCTCCATCTCTACGTCGATGCATCATCACCACTTTACTGTTATTTATGTAAATTAAACAACGAGGATAAATATGGAGGTTAAACTAAGACTGGTGAATGCACAAAAAGACACAGAAAAATGACGTGGAAAGCAAGGATGTTGAAAAATGTAGACGTGCAAAATCAGTTCCTCGAGCGTCCACTAGAGGCTGGCTGCAGAAGAACAGGGAATCACATACACACCCATTCAAAAAAGCCTGTTTTTACAGGCAGAAATTAACATGTTTACAGCCTGGTTCAAAAAACCAAATAGGTGTGGTTAGCTCATGTCTTGATCCGCACAAACAGTACAGGGGTGCAGTTTTTGATAACTCATCCGTTTTGAAGGATAAGAGCTATTCACAATGAGACGCATCACTGACCTGATTGACAGGCGATCGAGGTGCAACGGTTTGTGAAGAGGCTTAAACCAACTCCAGCTCTCAGCCTGTCATTAGGTTGACTCAAAGTCAGGCTGAGACAGCATTTCCAGCATGGCGACCGCCATCGATGGGACTCCAAAGCCCCCTACAGGAACAGTTGTGCGACCACACTCAGGCTTCTTCCATTGGTATTTACAGTCTGTGTTGGAGAGCAAGGCAAATGTTCTGAGGCCACGACTGAACTTTATGCATCAGTAACAAACTGGTGACTTACAATCTGCTGTCAGTAAGATGATACTACTTTCGAGTACTGTACCCGGGTCAGCTTGAAGAGGTGGCCTATAGGGCACGACTCATTTGTACTTGAATACGGTCCGCAGGAAAAGTGAACGCAACCACGCTCAAACAGGAAGTGGGACGCTATATGCAGCACGGGCCCCGATTCATCCTCTGAGCTGCACGGTAGATGTGGAAGCAGGAAGAGGGTCATTGTTGGTGTCTCAGAAATCACAAAAACATCCAGAGTTAGCAGGATGGATGAGTGGTTGCCATGCGTTGCTACAGTATGTTTGCTTTCGTTTTCTTTCTGCAGATTTCCAACTGCCACCTGCTGTATTGGACTGTGTGATCTCTGGCACCGAACGCAGACCAGCGGGGAGGGAGCAAGCGTGCTCGACACAAACACTCCTTCCCTATTGTGAAAAAGGCCCTAAGGGTTTTTGCTATTCAAGTCAAGGGTCTAAGGATCCTGAGAGTGTCTGTGTAAATATACTGAACTTGAGCACGCATCCATTAACATCCGCTTGAACTGTAACCCTTTGAGGAAGAGATTAACACAAACATTTTGTTCCATCTGACCACCAACTGTTAAGGATCCACTCATCAGCGAGGGATTCACTCCACAGTTCTGCTCAGTCAGCGTTCAGTTCTGCAAGCTGCACATGAAGGAGCGCATGGAGCTGTAAGAGAATCACGTATAGGAGCCCTGCCTCGGGAGGGAAGCAGCTTCTGTTTCCTCCGTCAAACCACAAAAAAAAAAAAAAAAACCTCCATTCAGCAGCAACATGGGTTAAAATACAGACCCCCTTTTCCCTTATCCATCAGCTGATAATGATCTAATTCAGAATGGTAAGTGGAGATATTGTGACTGAGCAGTTAATTTGGAGCAAAAGGGCTGTAAAACAAAATGACTTTTGTGGATCCCCGAGGAGAAACTGGGTCATTACTGCAGCTCTGAGACTGCGAGCCAGCCGCGAGGAGCTTCACTGTTCGGGAAGGCTGAAGACATGCTGAGGAGGTTTATATTCAACACTGTGCCTTGAAACAGTTACGCAGAGAGCGGATTATGTGGGTTATATTTATTTAACGCTCCTATCTTACCATCTGTGAATCGAAAAAATCCTTCCATCAGTGCATCACGATCGGGGGAAAAGATTAAACTTCAGCTGCACTTTTTTTTCATTCATTATAATTTAAGATTCTGGCTCAGACGTTTTACATAAGATCTGATCTTAAACTGCGTCGTGTTTGCACGGCAAGAAGTCACATGTCACAAAAGCGAAGAGCCCATTTTGCTTCCTCGATGGCTTCCCATCAAGCGCCAACAAATTCAGCAAAATCTCTCTGGCGCTTATTGAATTGGGTTGGTATTTTCTATCATGGGTGAAAAAATGTAGACCAAAAAAGTGTCATAGAGACAGAGATACAGATATTACAG
>NC_083626.1:27006794-27024294 GCF_963584025.1 Labrus mixtus
CCGACCTCAGATAAGCGGAAGAAAATGTATGGATGGGAATGAACGCTTTATTTTAATGCATCAACATCAAACTCCTCATATGACCGAGCGGAACAGTCAAACCTCTATGGACAACTTAGCTTGTGCAAGTTTTTTTTTTCCTTTTGAGTCTCTCTCCAGAGCTGAATTTCCTGCCCGGCTGTGTCTCTCTCTTCCAACAGGGCTGCACCGCTTCAAATAGCAGCAAACTCTTTCTAACCTCCAGCCTGAACTAAACCTTCATCATAATGAAAATGAACCGTTTGAGTAGAGGAGCTCAGTGAGTGCAGTACTCAGCACCGAGTTAACTCTCCCTGACAGGCTGAATTCAGGGCACACCGTCCCCCCCACAACCAGACCAACAGTTATTAGAGGAGCCCACACAGAGCTCAGTGCGGTGTTCTGTGAAGGATGAGTTTCCTGTTATATTTTTACGTCTGCATGTTTGAAGCTCTGCTGGTGGCTCAAAGGGTCAGAATTTAAATAAAAACAGGTTTAATTCTAAGGCCGTGAAAAGGTTTCCCCTTTTTCTTCCTGCCTTCTTTTCATTTTGAAACCGTACCTCAAAAATATGAAAGGTAGAAAACACGACTCAAAGGAAATGTATCACACTTTACTTGAACATAAACGACCAACGCTTCCATCAATGATCAATTTATCAATTATTAGAACTCAAGTCAACTTCAACTTTATTTTTTGATTGAACAAAACACAAAAGTACATCCAAAAAGCCAAAACAGCAAAATGCAGGAGACACTGAATAAAGCAGCCGTCGAGAAACGGTCGAGATCTGTCACTGAGGCGCTTAGCAGCTTCCATCAAAATAAAGAATGTGACTTGTCGCCGGTCGCAGCACGAACATGCGACCCAGCTCAATGGATAGATTTCTATTTCACACCATTATAAATTGTAAACTTCCTGACAACGTTACCCTCTCTCATTGATGAATGTCTCAGGAAGAAACAGAAGAAAGAGCGCTTGACTTTAAGAGTCAAATTCCTACAACCCAACTTCTCAAATCCTCAACCAGACAAGGACACAGCCAGCACTTCCTGTCGCCATCTTTGTTTGGGGCGAAGAATGGAGACATTTTTCTGAAACTCCTTGAGATGTACTCTCAGGTAGGATGGTCTGCTCTGGAGACCTGTAGGCTCACACACTGGTACACATTTATAAAAAATGGCAAGCAGAAAAGTACCAGACAGTATTCTTTATGCTCTCAGGACCTCTTCATGCTTTCTGCCCCAAACACTCTGACAAAAATGGGGAAAAGGGCTTTTGGGTGTTCTGCACCCTCAGCCTGGAATCTGTCGCAGAACGACTTGAAACTGAAGGAGCTGGTGTCCTTAAATGTTTTTAAAATCTAAAATGAAAGACCTGGAAGCAGACTCTACAGGATGTTGATGCACAAATGTTTGGACTACTGACCCCCAGATTTGACTCATAAATGTTTCTGTTTCATTTCAATTTTTAGTGCTTTTGTAAATTGCACTTTGACTCCCGTGTGTGTCTCGGTCTGTAAGCATCTTCATCCAACACCTTCAATCTCCTTTTAAAGACTTAAAGAGACCAGCTCCCCCAGACGCAGATCATCCTGCAGGAGATTCCAGGGCCGCAGGAGCAGCTTATACCTGAAACTTTTCCCACTTCAAGCAGCCTGTGGGAACAGACAGCAAAAAGACGTTTTGAGAGTGCAGAATGTGTCTTCCAGCACTTTTCACATGAATACAATCACACAAGTTTGAGGGAAGCAGATTGAGAATAGCCTTTTAACAAAGGACATGCCAACGATTTAGTCTACGCATAGACAATGCAGGCGAGCCGACACAATCATACAATGTTCAAAGATGAGTCAGGGCTCAGAGATCTGTTATGATTAACCGCCTGCTATTAAACTTCTGAACTCAAACAATGCCTTACATCCACAATATTGTCCTAAAAAAAAACCTGTGAGCACGTTGCCTGTGTGCTGCAGCTGCTGCTGTCTGTTCATATCTCCTCCTCCTCCTCCTGACTTTAGACCGAGCTGCTCTTTTCTTCATCGCTGCCGTTTGTTTTTTGTTCCTCAGTACAAGATGAAAAATCGAAGCGCTTCAAATTGTTCCACAGTCCAAAACAAACACCAATAAAGCGACTTATTGTTCCTACATCACCGCACACACACACACACACTCCACCTGCAGACTCTCTCGAGCTCTCCTCAGGTCTAACCCCGCCCCCTTAATTATGATGTCATCTCTGACCATGCACACACAATCAAATACATCAAAACAATGTCCTGTTGGCATGAAGTGTGATGTGCACACAAACACACACAAATACATTTCAGTTATTTACCCTTTTTATAGCCGATGATAATGGCAACATTAGCTTAATTTAAAAACATTTTAAATCATAATTGAACTTCTTTTTACACCTTTCATTCAAGTGTATCTCAGGTTGTATCTCAGGTTTGAACATGCAGAGCTCAGAGATACGATCAGTTATGTCTGTGTTATAGAAAACATGACCTGTTTTAACAGAAATGCTCATGTTCTAAATCTTAAAGATAACCACACAGTTGGAGGTGGCGAGGCTGGTGATGAAGCTGACATTTTCCTTTTTTAATCAGCTTTTTTCCAAAATGGCTGCCAATCGCTCGTTACCCCGGGGGGGAGCCGCCGTAAAGAGCGTCTGAGTGACAGGCCTCCAAATTAAAATGAAAAGTAAGAGCAATAATCATTCAGTCACTTCATTTATGAATGAACAGCCAAGCAAAACCCTCCCACACACACACACACACACACACACACACACACACACACACACACACACACACACACACACACACACACACACACACACACACACACACACACACACACACACACACACACACACACACACACACACACACACACACACACACACACATCTGTATGATTCAGCGTATTGAGCCTCATTGAGGCTGCCAGTTAGCCACTCGGACTGATTATTAGCGCACAGCTAACAGTCAGACCTCCTGAACCGAGTGACCATTTGGAACCAATTCAATTACTTCTCTCTGTGATTGATTGATCTGGTCTGGCACAGACTGGAACCAATCGGATTGTCCTAAAAACTGCAACGCTGGCCGACTACTGAACTCCAGCCAGGAGTACAGCTGATGACCTGCTGGTCCGTACGTCCGCCTGTCTGTCAACACTCTGTCTACTGTCACAGACTTTTTGTGTGCATGTCGGAGTGAACCAATCATCTTTTCAGGTTGATCCTCATTTTAAAACTCACTTGTAGTGTTTCAATGCTGGATGCTCAAACTAAACGTGGTCAAAGTTTCAGATCATGAGGTAAACGTTTGTTGGAGTAATCCCAGGATGAGTCTGCAGAGGGCGCTAAACGGCTTGTTCTGCAATTCAGCCGATAGTTCCTCGATATGAAACCACAAATTTCACACGGTGGCTTCAAGCCTCTATGCAAGCCGGTGAAACCTCGTGCATAGGCTCCCTTCTCCCAGCACTAGAGAGCATTTCTCCCCTGGCAGCCCTGCAGCGTTCGGACCCCTGGGAAGGCTTCTATAGAGCTGGCCAATCAGAAGAAAGTGGGCACGTGAGGAGGGGGGAGGGGGGCCTTAAAGAGACAGCAAAGTCTAAAGTTAATTTTCTAGAACATTCCTGTTTAAAAAAAAAACTCCCTTTTGCACTAAGACGAGAGAAAAATATGAAGTCAGGCTGTGCAATATGTCGCATTGAAGGCAGCGAGCAGCGTTGAACTGCTGGTCTAACAACGATGATTTTAAATGTATTTTAAATATGTAAAATAAGTCTTTAACAGAAACTAACCAATTCAGGCAGAGGCTGAAATGAGGGTTTTTACTGACGCCGTGGTATCTGAAAAATAAGGATGCAAAGCTACTCTACAGACTGACAACATGAAACACACTCCCACCCGCACTCTCAGGTCTGCAGATGCAAACCCCCAGGACCGATAGTTTGTCCTGCAGGGGGGGGGGGGGGGGGGGGGGGGGCAGGGCTTTCTCTGTTGCTGCTCCCACCCTCTGGAACTCTCTCCCAAAAACATCAGAGACTCCCCCACACTCACCTCCTTCAAGAAATCCCTCAAAACCCTCTTCATCACTGCCTACAACCACTAACTCTCCCCCTCCCCCTCCCTTACATTACTTCTTCATTGTACTGTCCTCGTCGTTTTTTGTTTTGTTTTATGGTTTTATATTTTGTCAAAGCGTCTTTGAGTTCTTAGAAAAGTCCTATAAGGTTAAAATGAGGAGAATACGATCCTCAGATCCTGTTGAGAGACGTCCGGCTCTACCAACTGAGACACAGCGGATGGATATTGTATTTGTTTTGGAGGTATTTCATCACTGGTGTCTAAATGATAGACATTTTGAGGTGAAAGCGGGAGATTTTTCCTTCCTGAGGTGGAGATGAATATTTGCACCAAGTTTAATACATGTAAAGTGTTATATTGAAGTCCAGTTCAACAGCAGCACAAACTGCTCTGATTAACCGCTGACCATTTCTCCCGTGCTCCATCTGCTACTGCCTCAGTTACCGTTTTCCTACAACTCCCAGAATGCCTTTCAAAAGATGTTGACCTTGCTGCTTTTTCAGCCGTGGATTTCAAATGCAGATCGAGAAAAAGATATCAACATCAAAGCGAGAGAGAGAGAGAGAGAGAGAGAGAGACGGAGAGAGAGAGAAGGTGAGTCGACCTTGATTCAAACCGCAACCATGCCTTTCTGCAGCAATGCATTATGGGCTCCCGTGGCTGTTTATGAAGGTTTGTGTAGCTCTTGTTCAACATTTTGAGAATGCTAGACTGACATGTGAAGTTGCTGTTTTACTGCAGATAACAAAATGATAATCTCCTCTGTCACACGGCTGCTGGATTATCTGGACGGGAAGTTTAACTTTCTGTCAGATTTGAACAAATAAAAACTAGCTGCACTGTTTCTCTTTCAGTGTTTACATGGATTATTCTTTGATGATTGACGGAGAGATGCAAGAAATAAAAAATGCTAAGAATGAACAAATACAGGGTTTTTTTAAAAGTCAATGCAGTTTTGAACACTGAAAAAACTACAACGGCCCAGTGGATGTTTGATGAAACTGTTTCATAAAAACTCATTTCTCTCTTGATAGTTTCAATTTTTGCATCTGGTTTTAAAAAAAACAAACAAAGGACACAACACTCGTCTTTGAGTGTTCTCTTTGAACAGCCTGATTATTAAAAATGATGTTTTGCAGGATCTGCAGCAGACTGACAGAGCGAGGAGGTGCTGCTCATTTTCTATTTAAAGGTCACACAGCCATTAAAGATTCATCTGATACTTCTGTTGATTGAGTTCATTTGATCTACTTTACACAAACACACAAACGCCTTTTTGTTTCATCGCCATCACAATGTTCTCAAACCGTTTTTTAGAATCAGCTCTCGAAAACCTGAAGACGATGATATCACGAGGGTTTCCACGATCAGTAAGGCTGACTGTGAAGATTTAAACCAGTGGTTCTCAACTGGTTGGTCGGGACCCCAAAAGTGGGTCGCGGAGCTTTTTTCAGTGGATTGCGAGCCTGTGCCTGGAAAAAACGGTCTTTCATTTAACGTGTTAGTTTTGTTCAGTTTCTTGCAACCTTGATGCTGCAAACTGCAAAAACTGAACAAATTTTAATTAAATCAATCTGATTGGATGAAAAATAATCAAAATTTGGGTTTTGGGTTTTTCAGGGAGGAGTTGGCGGTGGGTCCTAACGCTAGACGAGTTGAGAACCACTGATTTAAACGACACTGATGTCTGCATTTACCTTAAAACTTCAAAATAAAAGCCCATCTCATTTTAAGGCCCAGTCCCTTATAGCCTGATGTTTCTGCATGTTTTGAAATATGAAGACAGATCTCATTAGATGCCCTTATACATCCCACAACAAGCAAAACAACATCAAGCAATGCAATTGGCAGCCTTGAGCAGAACGAGTAAGTGGTAGTTAGCTGTTCATTTGGTGACTGTTTTGACGTACTGTTGATTAAAGTGATCAGATATACGATCAAGAGTCGGTATATTGTGTTTTATTTTGAAATGCTGGATGCTTTATGCGTTTCCTTGTCTGACTTCTTGTCTGGGTTTATCTGATCTGTTGCACTTGATGCGTACTTGTAGTGAGTTCTGTCATAAATAGTATTTGGAGACCTAAGGAGCCGAGCAGACCGGCTTCTTCTGGCACCAGTGGAAACACACACATTGACTAAAGAAGGCGCGATCAGCTCTGGAGTGTGCGGTGCGGACGCAACCCAGAGCACACAGAACCTGTGGAAACTTCCAGTTAATATTTATGTGCATGGTCTTCTTTGCTTTTTTTTTAGCTCATCTGGACACATCAGTATAAAATTCAGTTGGTGTAATAACCAGCTAAAAACTTCTCACAGGAGCTTTAAGTTATCAGAGACAGAAGCTAAGCTAACGTTAGCAGTACCTCGGCTTGCAGCCCCTCCTGATATCCTGCCAAAGAGGGATGAAAACATCCTTTTTGAGTGTTTTTTCATTTTCTTCAATTGAAAAGAAAGCAATACAGCCTCATAAAAACATGATTGATTATGAAAAACTATATTTATATTCTTAACCAAATGAAATGTCTGCTTTCATCAGGCGTCTTTCATTATCAGGGTCTCCTCATACTGGCAGCAATACATAAAAAACATTCTATATTGAGATCGTAATGTATATCAACCTCGTCTTTTTTTCAGGACTGCACAGCTCTACCTCAAATTCCTCTTCCTCTCCTTCCCGTCTCTGCCTCTGCTGAGCTGCTGCGATGCAAAAATGTTCTCCAGTGATTGACAGGAGACATGTGCTAACATATTCCGGCTTTGACATTAAAATGCATTTCACACTCAGGTGTCATTCTGCTGCATTTGATTTAACTGCAAATCATTTGGTTGAGTTGTGCCATGGGAAATGAAGACTTGATACAATTTTTTTTTTTAACAAATAATTAAAAGATCACAACTGAATTACAGGTTCAGGTGTACAAAATAAGAGCACATCTTGCTGCAGGTGTGACCCCCCCCTGAGTAAATTCCACATGCGCTGCTGAATAAATCTCAGCTCATCAAAATTAAAAACCGGAGTCAGACTCTGATCTGAGGCGCGCCGAGGAGCGTCCAACTCTCCCGGCAGCAACTATCCCATTAAAACCAACTCATTCTCATTCTCCGGCTCTCAGCATCTTATTGTTGTTCATTAAAGCAGTTCATTACCCAGTCTGCATGTAATTATTCGGCGCTCTATTCCCACATGCTCTATTTTGGAATTAGCTGGTGTTAAAAAAAAAAAAACTGTTTTCCTGTCTCCTTCTGCCTTCACAGAGAGGTCGGAGGTCGGCTGCAGGCCTGGAGCAGGAAGCTAAAAAAAAAAGGCTTAAGGACGCTTAAAGAGAGGGGTCGACTCATTTAGTCACAAAACTAAAACAAAAATCACTGCCAACCGGAGCAGATCGATCCTGTCAGACCGGCCTCTGTCAGCTAATTGTCTTTCAAAAAAAAGAGACACAGATGTAAGTCGGAATTGTCTGGCGACTCGTAATAAGCTGTTCAATGCAAGCTCCAACTATTCATTCCTTTCTTTTTTCAGGTCAGTGTTGGCTCAGCATTTAGGGGGGGAGGTCTCCAAAGAAGAGGTTGGGAACACCTGCGCAATGAAATATTCTTTCTAAGTGTTTAAAGTCATGTCACTGTCATTTTTGTTTGGCACTTCCTTATATTTGAAAAGTAAAAACAGGAAAATGTTGGAGGAGAAAGCGGAGAAAAAAATGCATCAAAGGATCAAGTTTGAGGTCAAACTGTTCATGGGGCGCAAACTGAGCAAAACCTGCACCCTGTTAATGTAATTCTTAATCATTTTATTTAACCTGGTGAGGGTTTATTTCATCAGCTAGGGAGTTAAAATTATAGCTGCAGCTCAGCGCTCAGCCCCTGAATCAACGCAGCAATAAAACTGAAGTAGTGTACTGCCTTACATTTCAGCGGCACCAACAAAAAACTTCTGCACAATAAACACTCCCCCCCAAACCCACAAAGCAATAAATGGAAAAAGAACTCTTTAATTAAAAAGCAATCAACAAAAGCAGCATTCAATGAAGACAAATAAAAACAGGAAGTGGAAACACTATCATAAATCTGATTAATTTACCCTGAAGAAACATCAGAGGCAGAAGAAGACATAAAGTAGGAAGATAGGTTTAAAAGCTACCAGCAAATCTGTTTTTACGATACCTTAAAGGTCACATATTCTCCTCCTCTTCAGTTTAAATAAGTCTCAGAGCTCCTCAAAACATGTGTGTGAAGTTTCTTGTTCTAAATCCACTCTGATCCTGTATTTGATCATGTCTCTAAACCCCTCTATTTCAGCCCTGCTCAGAACAGGCTGTTTCTGTGTCTGTACCTTTAAATATGTAAATGAGCTGTGTCTGACCACGCCCCCTCTCTGGAAGGGACTTGGGTGTACTCGGTGCTTTCTCGCTCCATGTCCTATTGTTTACGGTGAGAAGGCAGACTCAGAGGGCAGAACAAACACCTAGCTGTGGGAGTGTCACCCACCTGGGGGAGGGGCTATTGCCCTTTGTGATGTCATGAAGGGAAAATCTCCAAACGGCCTGTTTGAGCACACATTTTCTGAAAAGTGGAGCAGGTAAAAGACGGAGAGGATGGACTTTTCTCATCATTGGGGGGTTTGTAGACGGACTGGGGACACATGTTAGAGTTAGAGAAACATGGTGAAGTGTATTTTGCAGAATATGTGACCTTTAAAAGTTAATGAACTTTTAACACAAAAACACACGACCTCCTCCAACATCTTTGCCGTCAACACGACAAAGAAAAGGACATTCAAACAAGCTTGCTGCTGAGCTGACTGGCATTGACTACACTGTCGGAGGCTGCAGAATAGAATATGGATTTTTAACTATTTTCTGACTACCACCACACAAACCCTTGTATGTCCGTTCAGACTCACCTCAGGATTCGATCACCTCAGACAGACACTCGTGGGCGATTGGACTCTGACTTGTTTGAGTCACAGGTCTCTCCGGTTACAGTCTGTGGTCTCACAAAATCCACATAGCTTTCTTTTTTTTTTTTTTTTAACCTTTTCATTGACTGTGTTGTCTCTCCTGCCGCGTGTCAGAGTCTGCCCTCAGTGCAGACTAACAGGCTGCTCTGCTGTCACTCAGGTTTCACTTCATCACATTTCCTCACTATTGCAAGGTACAGGTGATGTTTCTATTCTGTGCAGCATCTCTGCTGGGTAAGTGTTAGTTTTTATGCACACAATGTGATGAAATATTGCATATGCTGTTGCAGGTAGACTGCAACGATGGAATAAACAATCAGAACGTCAGAGTCAGGGAACACTTTTCATTCAATTTGGACGTGCTGCAATTTAAATCATTTGACAAATCACAACTAAGTGCTTTTCCTGCAAAGATTTACCCATGAGACTGACAAGAAATGTTACAGTAGGCAGCATTTTTACATTTTTTTATGGTAAAAAACTGGCAGCTGTAGTTGCCAGAGCATCACCGTTTAAAATATGGTAAAACTTTTTCTACTATTACGGGATATCAGTACTGTTTTATGGATATGGTTTAAGTTGGTTCCAAGTTTTTACAATAGAAATAAATGTTGTTTTATAATATGACATGGTTTAACCTTTATTGATGCAACATTTCAAAAGTGTAACGCACTTTGAACTGCAGTTGAATTTGTCTGAAAGCTGCTATAGAAATGAAGTTTGAAGATTCTTGTAGTTTCAGTTGAATTTCTCATTCTGTCTTTTTTCTGTTGCATATTAAAGATATTCTCTGTGATTTTGAGCGAGTTAAAATAGACTGTTTTTTTAAGCCTATACTGTATTCTGTGAACATGATCGAGGGATGAACAGGCAACCTGATGATGTGAGAACCTTTGAAGTATCACATTGTTAACTGTGCATTACAGGGTTTTTAAAAACGGATCTGGAGAAACAAGGGGAGTCACACAATCAGTGAATGTGGATCTGGAGGAATTAAAGAAGAAAATGCGTGATTCAAATCACAGAGCATCAGGACAGGGTGTGTGTGTGTGTGTGTGTGTGTGTGTGTGTGTGTGTGTGTGTGTGTGTGTGTGTGTGTGTGTGTGTGTGTGTGTGTGTGTGTCCCACCACGGCTTCACTCATTCTACATTTCATCTGTCCCACTTATGCCCTCATCCTAAAAAAAAAAAAAGATGGAGTGTGGAGGGAGAAAAGATTCAGTTTGGAGATCAGTAATGTGACAAGAGGAGGGAGAGCAGCGGGGTCTGAACCACAGAGCTCAGATGATGCTCCTGTCAGCATGTCAGGACCATCACACACACACACACACAAACACTCACACACACACACACACACACACACACACACACACACACACACACACACACACACACACACTCACACACACACAGAGGCTGCATGTTGGAGCTCCTGCATGCAGCCGCTCACAGTCTGTCACAGAAGGAGCAGAAGGGCAGATGGACAAAGAGGCTCATTCAGAGGAATTCATATTTTTTACTATGACTGTAAGAAGTGTTGTGTGTGTGTGGAAGTGGAGGCTGCGGATTCAGCTTTTCTTGGCTTGAATCTCACTCTTTCCTGGTTGATTTCTGCACCGTTCTGTCACCAGTGCATGAAAGAGAAAGGTAATATTTTGGGGTGATGAGCGCACAAGCGTGTACGTGAACGGACATGGAGGCACGCACACGCAGTGAGCACGTACATACACACACTCGGATCTCTAACGCTATCCTGCTGGGGATGCAATGCTCACATGTGCAGCGCGCACATATTAAACAATCACCAGCACAGTCTGCAAACACGCGCTCCCGCACACAAAGCATGCATGCACACCCCTCTTGTTCCCCAGCACCCCCCAAAACAACAGCGGTCCTACCTCCACACTTGCCCGAGCTGCAGGACGTGGAGCACGGATTGAAAGACCCACATGCAGATGGTGCAGCACCTCCGCGGGGCTCCGACTCTCGCTGCCGCGGCAGGCGGGGTAGGGGACGTGTAAACCGGGGTAGCATTCGCGGCGTTCACCGCCACCGCGCTTCCACCGCGCTGGTCGCTGTCCTTGGTGCTTAAACCGTTGTCGTCGAGCGCGGCTGCTCCTCCTGCCGCGCCTGCCGCCGCCGCCGCCGCGCAGGTCCCGCTGCCGCTCGATGCTCCGTCTCCGCCGCTCAGCTCCGTGTAGTCATACACGAACCACCTGAAACTCAGAACCTGGACCACGGCGGAGGGCACCACCACGAAGACGAGCGTCAAGCCGAACCACCAGAAGTCACCTCTCAGGTAGTAGTCGGCGGCCAGCCACAGGTCTGTCGCGCCGTCGGAGAAAAAGACGAGCAGGGCGCAGAGCACCCAGCAGCAGTCCAGCAGGGTGTAGGGCTTCCCGCCGGCGGCGCTGCAGCGGGGCCGGGCGGCGGGGATCCCCGGCTCCGAGAGGCTCCTGGGCGTGTTGTCATCTTCCACAGACACCGCTGCTCCATCCGACTTAGCGGCCATGTTGGTTAGGATAGGAGAGAAAGACAGAGAAAGAGGTGGGGATACGGGAGAGAGAGAGAGAGAGAGAGAGAGAGAGAGAGACAGAGGGAGAGAGAGAGAGGATGGAGGAGGGAGGGGGCTGGCTGTGTGCAGGAGAGAGAGAGAGAGAGGGAGAGAGATTACATCATAACTAGCCTCATCATCAACCAATTAATTGTGAGGCATCATTACTAACAGCGCGTTTAACACCGTGGCACCAGCGCGATGTTTGCAGGACATCCAGCGTGCACACACACTCATCTGCAAAACAACGATGACCTGCAGGGTTTCTATTCCTTATTCTCATCGTTAAATCTATCAGATGCGAGTCTGACTCTGCAGCAGCTGATGCTCTCTGTTGCACATGACAGAACTGTATTTAAACCCATTTTTGCTGCTGAGTATCAGTTTTTCATCCGTTTTTACTATAAATGTCGTAAACCAGCTTTGCATCTTCTGCTGCTCCTGCACAATGAATCCCCCTGCCAGACAATAAAATGTTCAAATGTGCATTGACTCAAAATCATGACCCTCCTTTTATTGATGAGTTTTTTTTTTCAGACAATGCATTCAGCAGTTAAAGTAGCTCGCCGTGACATTTTTCGGTGTTATTTATGAAGAGGAGGGGTTTGCTGAGGCTGACAGATCTTCAGTGAAAACCACAGTCTGCTGTCTGACAGGAGCAGAAAGGTTAAAGGATAATACCACAGAGTTTTTTTCTCTCTCTCTCTCTCTCTGTGCATAAAATCAGCGCACTTAGAAATCAGCTGCTCGTTTGCTCAGCTCAAAGGAAGAAGTCATAGTCTGCATGTTGATGCTTGTTAAGAACACAAAGTGATAAATCTATTTCAGCGAGAGAAACTTTTATTTATGCAGCATCGCCTCAGGAGGAGAACTGTCTAATTAACAATTGAAAATACTCAGACTTGAAACTTTTTATTCTAGTCCTCAGTTTTTCAGGTTGTAGCATGGATTCTTTAGATGTTAAGTTAATCATTTATGCACAGAAACGTGTACACAGATTGCACAGATTTGCACGATGCAATGTCAGATTCTGTCGACTTTTTCTAAAAGGATATAAACTATATAGATATATAACTATAACTGACACTTTACTTGATGTCTGAAAAAACATGGATTATACTCAAGAGGGGTTTTTTTGCACACTGTGATCAACATGTATGCTTAAGGATAACCAATATATGTTTCCTGCAAACTAAACAGTGTGACAATATGAATATCAGAATGCAGCTGATGTTTTTCTGATCTAAAATAAAAACGACTTTGTGGACGTTTCATGGAGCAACAGAGTGATGTGTCTGACAATCAGACAAAAGAAGACAACACTGAAGACTGAAGTTTGGGAAAAGACAATTTGGTGTTAAAAGATTCAGACGAGCAGTAAAACATTTTTGGTTTTGTTCTTTCACCTACACGTCTCTGGAAGCTTCACATGAACTTCATTTCTGGCTCCCTCAGGGTCAGACACACACAACGCTGCACTCCCCCCCGCTGGCTCAGCTGATACCTCTGTGACGCCTCTGTTACTACCTCAGAAGACACTATAGAGGGGGGGATCACATCGACCCCCGATAACACCTTTTCAGGTTGAAGGCAAAACGTCACAGGGTTGTAAATATCACGGCTTGAAACGGCCGTCTGAACAGGGCTAAAGTCCCCAGCTCCTGCAAGACACTTAACCCCAAGTTACAGCGGCATATGAATGTGTATGAATAGATAAGTTAGTACTGATGGTCACTTCACATAGCAGCCATCAGTGTGTGAATGTGTAGGTGTGACCTGAGGTGTAAAAGAGCTTTGAGTAGTCAGAAGACTTTGAAATACTTGAAATTCAAACATATGATGAGTAAGTTTAGTTATCAGTATTTTCTCCTCTTCCCCTGCAGCAGCTCTCTAACATCTCACGCCGCCTCTGTTTAAATATGCGTCTCTTTAAGGAGTATTTGTCTGATTGTAACGAGGCGGCGGTGCATTAAGCCCGACAAGACTTGGAGCAACTGGTTCTGTTTACGGCAGTGACCGCACTAATTGAAAAGATCCCATAAACTCTGAGCAGAGAATATAGGCAATAAAACTCTTTGGTGAATTAATGATTGTGTGCTTCAATGGCCCTCGATAAACCAATCAGGGGCCGTGTTTCCACATCAGGGGCTGACCGAGGATTTCCTGAGCCGGGGGTCAGTCCACAAAAAAACCATCGGAGGGACACGACGTGGAGAGTTTGTGAATGTGAAGCTATCGCTGCAATCCTGTTACATGAAGAGCTGTGATAGGAGCTGAAGGTTAGACAAGAGTTGGTGTTTAAGAAACTGTCTTAACTCCTGAAATCCTGTCTGATCTCATCATGAACATTTCATCCACGGACTGGATTTGACACTTCAGAGAGAAAAAAAAAGCACATGTTCTTTGATGGAAGCAAAGCGCTGCAGTTCAAATGTTTAAGTTACTGCGAGAGGCTTTTTGAGCTCTTCTCCCTAACGATCCTGGAGTCTGATGCGTTTCCCTCAATTTTCTCTCTGTTTGATAAAAGGAAGTTTATTTAGTAACAGCTTTTATTGATGTAATCTGTCCACCCACGCTTTAAATGGTCGCTACAAGAGACTAAAGAATGCTCTCCCAGCTGCTTTGTTTACGCCTCACTGCCGCATAATTCAAAGCTGGATAGTGTTTTTGGTTTTTGTTTCACGGCATATATTTAAAAAAATACACAGATTTGTCTGAATATTTTTCCTGATAAATGACGCCCATTATGAGTTCGAGACTAAGGGGAGCTAATTAGAGATCCACAGCTCATCACGGCTCCGACACACTTTTTAGAAAAACAAGAGCCGACTTTCTGCGCCGAGGAGAGAAGAGGCTCTGTCACATTTCTCACCACAATTATGAAATTAAAAGTTTTAACTGCAGAGTTTCTGCAAACTCAAACAACCGTGAAATAAATTAAACAAGTTGAAAGTTGTTTCGTTATCACTCGTGGGCAGACAAATGACTTTTTTGGGGGCTATACTTGGAATAACGTTTTTGAAACATTTCAGAGAGTGCCAAAAAATTGGACCAAACCAAATCTTAACCTCAGAATTAAAGGTCACATATTCTGCAAAATCCACTCCACCATGTTTCTCTAACTCTAACATGTGTCTCTAGTCTGTCTACAAACCCCCCAATGATGAGAAAAGTCCATCCTCTCCGTCTTTTTCCTGCTCCACTTTTCAGAAAATGTGTGCTCAAACAGGCCGTTTGGAGATTTTCCCCTCATGACATCACAAAGGGCAGTAACCCCTCCCCCAGGTGGGTGACACTCCCACAGCTAGGTGTTTGTTCTGCCCTCTGAGTCTGCCTTCTCACCGTAAACAATAGGACATGGAGCGAGAAAACCCGAGTACACCCGAGCTCTTCCAGAGAGGGGGCGTGGTCAGACACAGCTCATTTACATATTTAAAGGTACAGACACAGAAACAGCCTGTTCTGAGCAGGGCTGAAATAGAGGGGTTTATAGGCATGATCAAATACAGGATCAGAGTGGATTTAGAACAAGAAACTTCACACACATGTTTAGCTGTTACACAAACAAATTATGAAGTTTACAAAATAATTGTCACTCTCTAATTAGCCCAGTTGTGTTTGATTGAATATCCCCTCTTTCATTGTAGCGCCCCCTGCAGTCTTGAGGAAGTCAACTATCTGTGTGGAAGATAAAACGTTCCCCTGGGGAGTCTCACTTTCTTCCTGCTGCCTCACCTGAACTCACAGTCTGTCTTTGTATCACTCACAAGCTGCACATTGGAGACAAATGAGGGTCATTATGAGTTTGAGAGCGCGGGGAGCTAATTAGAGGTCTCAGATCAGTGCTGCTGCTGCTGCTGCTGCTGCTGTGATACACTTTGGTGAATACACACAGACTCCCTGCTTCAGAGGGACTTTAGAACATCTGCACCAGTCCACCACTGCTTTAAAATCTTTCCCTTTTTCTTTATAGCTGCTTTCACTTCCAGTGGAGAGTGACAGAACAGATGAAAGTTGCATAACAAAGGTGGTGTATTGGACTTTAGTCAACATCTCTGTGCATCATTGACACTGTAAGAGTCTGCAAGACCCTCAGGATGCTGCAGACCAATTCCCCAACATTAGGCAAAACTATTATTAGTAACACGATAAAAGACGCATCAAGGATTTTGGGGCTTTGCTCTTTAGTTGAAATATTTTTATCTTCACAGGGAAAAATTACTGTCTTGCAAAATGTTGTTTTTTTCTTTGCACTTGTTAGGTGGGGTTTTTCTTCTGCTATTATCTCTCATCATCACAAACACAAGAAACAGATCTATCATCCTTCTGACAGACTGTCAGTCACTTAAACTGATGTTTTCTAGATTTATTTCACATCCCAAAACAAGAGTCAAAGGTGTCTAAGATAACAAACATGTATACGTCTCGGATGTTCTTTCAGCCAGGCGGAAGTTCCCTTTGTAGTCTTTCAAAATAAAAGCATGCTTAATATGAAAACTGAAATAGTGACACTAAAGCTGGTTCAGTCTCAGAGTCAGGTGTCAGACCTCAGATGAAAAAGCGTCAGGTCTCTGGAAAACCTCAGTCATGTGTCAGCCTTCACTTTCAAACTGTGCCTCCCTCCACGTCCTGTTTATTTTTGTTTCTGTATTTATTCTTTTGTTGATTATGTGCTTGTTAAACGGTCCATAGTTTTAGTTTGCGTGATTGTCAAGCCTTTCTTCTTTCATTATTTTAGTACAACCCCCCCACCCCCCAAAAAATGGAAAACTCTTTTAATTTGAAATGTGTCCAAGACATCTGTTTAACTCTGGTTTCCAATCCAAAAAAAAGAAGGAAACAATAATTAGATATGTTATCCATGTGGAATAAAGTCCCAAAGTAAACAAAAACAATTTCAAGGAAAATTATTTTTGAAAGATTTGAAAAATTAAAGAGCCTGAAGACAGAGAAACACATTTAAAAAAATACGCCTGAACAGAATTAAGTAGACAGAAATGACAAAACAGAGAAAAAAAAATTACATGACTTTAGGAATATTGAATTAGCACACGAGCCGATTCTCCAGCAGTGAAGTTGTGGTCAGATAAGCAGCCTGAAGAGCCCCGAAGCTTCACTTTCAACATCAGTCGGAGGATTAGGAGGAAACAGAAACTCCCTCAGAGTCATTAAAAGGAAAAAAGCAAGGCCATAAAAACGGAGCTCTTTAAAGTGATTCATTACACGCAGAATTACATGGAGCCTGCTGAGTGTTCACTGATCTGAGGAAGCCTTCACTTTCCACAAATGTCAGCTCTCTCACAAAAAAAATCTCTTCATTTGGCATTTCCAACCATGTTTGCTTTCGATCCCGTCGTCAGTTTCGGAGCGCCTTGGAAAAAGCCTGAAGGTTCTGTGGGAACCGATTCAAACTGATCGCATCAGATCAAATCAGACAGAAAAGAACTACAACTCGATAGTCTGCAGGCACAGGCTCGAGATATTTCCTGATTAAAATAGACACTAAAGTTGTTCATGCGTCCATTTTGGCTCCATGGTTCATCTGAATAAAACATAGGAAGTGATGGCGAGAGTTAGCCTTAGCCGACCTTAAAGTGCGGAAAGTTATTTTTAAAAGCAGGGTTGGTGATTTCCTCCAGATCCCCTTTTTCAGATTCTGGTGTAAATTGTCTTTAGGTCCTGACAGACATTAATAACTCATGTTCTCTGAAAAAGAAACAAAGAAAATCCATCATCTGTATCAGTTTGTAAGTCTGTAAAAACTTTGACCAATGTCTGCCACGAGGTACCAATCTGATGAACCAATCACACGCCTCCCTGTCTCCCTGCTCGCTCTCTACCCCGTCACCGATGACTTTAGGAGTTTAT
>NC_083626.1:27029294-27124294 GCF_963584025.1 Labrus mixtus
GAAACCTGATTTTAAAACCTACCAACCTCTGTTTGTAACTGCTTTACATAAATGTGTTTCTTTAATGCAGATTTTAGAAGTCTTGTTTATCTGTCTCTTGTTTTTCTTTTTGATTTAATGTCTGTTTTCTAATTATTTCTGTAATGACTTGATGTCATTGTAAATGAGAATTGCCCCTCAATGATCCTGACTATAAATAAGGTTGAATTGAATTGAATTGTTGTTATGGGGGCATTTTTAAATATCAAAGCTTCAGTTACATCTAATCATTCCTAACCCTGCCTAGACCCTTTTCCCTTTGTCACCATATGCACAATGTAAGAATGCAATCAGGTGAATCTTCATGTCAAAATACGGCAAAGTAGAAACTCCAATCAAATGAGAGTGTCTTCTTGGATGATGAACACTTCCTGTATCTCTGATTGGTCTTTAGTCTTGACCTTTGTTTTCACTTCATGATGTTTTGTCCTGTCCGGTTGTTTGTGTGTAAAAAGAGGCCGACCCTTCACTGTAAACCAAATCTCCCTACAGGTACAAAGACAGTTACCCTACCTTTAGAGGAAGTAAGAGCTGAGAGAGGCGGGGCACATGTAGGTACGTCTTAGAAACACCTTTGAGCGCACTAGGTCCCTCTTGTCTTTATCTGAAAAAATAAACTGACCGAGCATTGGGACTTGTTCTTTACTGCAACACCTTCTTTTATATTCTATACTAACATAGTCATATACCTGGAAGCCTCCCAGAACACAGCTGAGTGTGTGTTTGATAACACGGCTCGACTGCCAACATATCCGCGTCCAACTTTTTACGAGCGTAGGTGGTGATATACAACAATATTAAAGGTAAAGAAGAAGCTGCAGCATTGATTTCAGAGTCCACAGACAGCCTTAAGAAAAGAGAAGTCAGGGATATATCAGACAGCGTATTTGTATCAATGTCTCGTTGAATTTCTCTTTAATACATTTAACTATAAACTGTTTTTACTGCCTTTTCAAAAATCAATGGATCCGCTGACGATGAAGAAGCTGAAAACACACAGCGCATTATCACACAAGTCTACAGTATCACCTCTTATAGAGCAGCTTTTACTGTTCTTTAGTGGTCAAACCAAAAATAATAGGTTTTGATTTGACTGATTTTTCCACCGTTTTTCAATGTCTTGACTCTGATTCATCCAGTTTCCTGCAAACGATGATAAAACATTCTCAGATAAACCCAGTTTACACTCCCTGACCAGCAGAAGATATCAGACGTATAAGCAATAGGGCTTTCACACTTGCAGAAATCTCTTGAAAAACTCCTGATTTTCCCAGGAGGAGCTGTATTTGTGAACGCAAACAGACACATTTTTCGCTCGGAGTTTCCGCAGCAAGTCCGAGTGAGCTGATGTGAGAACGCAGCAGGATATTCTCCGGAGAATTCACCTCGAGCCAATAGGAGGGGAGGGAGTGACGTTTCTATCCTGTGACTGCTGCACGGTGCATGGACTGTCTGCATGCGACCACTACGATCTCCGTTATGTTTTCTGTTCTTCAGTACAGTGGTTGCCAAAGAGGGGGGTCGCAGAGCAGAGGTCGATTTAACTGAATATTCTCCATCTTTCATGATGTTGTGAAAAATCATCAGCTTGTTTAAGGAATATCAGTGTCTTCTAACATCCCATTGCAACCTTACAATCATACAAATATTCAGCCTTAGTTTTAGTGAATGAGCCCGCAGAGACACTTAAACAACACCAAAGACATTCTACATTTATGTCCTTTTCCAGCAAATCATTTTATATCAAGGCTCTTCTGGCAGCCCAGTATTGTCCTACTGCAGCATATTGCGCAATACAATGAATATTTAATGCAGCATTTCTGTAAAAAAGAAAGTGTAAAGATGAAGAGTCATAATGTTTTACAGGCTTAGACTCTCATTGCTCACATCGGCACGGTTTGGTGGTGATTCAGTCCCATGACAGGCTGCGCTAAGGTTTAAAAAAAAAATAGAGATATCTCTGTGTTTGATGAGTTTAAAGCCTCAGAGTTTCAAATCTTCTCCGAATAAAGAGAAAGAAAACACAAAGGCTTCATCTTCCCATCACTACCATAACTCTTTTACATGGTTTATTTGTCAGATGTTGTGCCTGAAGCAAGTTCTGCCGCCTCCGAGTGGCTATAACAATCAATATATATGCAGGTTATAGTCAAATCAGTAAGAAAGACTTCAACTCATATTGAATAAACCTACCATTAGGAACGCTTTCCCCGGCACTTTCTTCTTCTTCTCTGCAGTTTTATGGCAGACTGGCTCCATATACGTTGTATTTCTGTTACTTTTAGGTTTCAGCTTCCCATATTTTCCAGTCCAGTCACCTTTGAAAAGCCACTTTCCCCCCATTGCACGCTGTCTCCACTTTCTTAAAGACTTTAAAACGTCCCTCTTCCTGCTCCATTGTCCATCATATATCGTCTATTGGGACACTTGGACCTCTTTACATAAGTGACAAAGAACAACCATTTTCTTCTTCTTCTGTTGAGTGTGTATGGCAGCATCTATGTGTGTTGCAGAAGTCGTTCAAACATTTTCAAACTGGAGAAAAGTCGGTGGAGGGACGAACCATGCTTAACCCAAGGAGGTGCAGCCTCTTCCCTTAAAACATGAAACAAGCAGTAAGGTTGTTTGTGCCTCTTAAACCCCACCCAGATCAGTAACACACTTCTTTCATTACCACCAACTGAGATGCAAAGTCCATTAAGAATGATCCAAACCATAACCATAGTTTCTTTATCCACATAAACTCCCCTTCAATGTGCAGACACTTGGTATTCCCCATGACATCAGCGATGACATCATGAAAGGCCTTAAACCAGGAAGTGTTAAGCCCCTCCCCTTTGACCACCTGGACTTGCACCAACAGGTAAACTGAAACAAACATTGAACTTAACAACTAAACACTTGTCTTCTTAAAGAGTATATTGTGGTTGAATGAAATGAAAAAGTAAGGTTGAGTTTGTGTTTTGTTAGATGGAAAATGGGGGTGAAAGGTATCCTGGCACCATTTTTGTAACAAATCTGCTGTTCGCTAACACCACCAGTCTTCTGTCTAACAATTCAGCTGAAGTGAAATAGAGAAGATTCTGGTTTATTCCGCTCTTCTTCTTTTGTCACAGCGCTCGATAAATCTGGGCTTGGCTTGTGTGTCTAAACAGTGGAAAGTCTCAGTGAATCCATCACTCACCGTCTGAGGCCTGATTGATGTTTCCACCGGGAGACTCTGTGATTGAGAGCCACTGCTGGCTCTCAGCGCTGATCCCGTATTAAACTCCGAGGACTTGTTGTATAAATAATTTAAGTCCTGCTCTTTTATCAACAGCACTTCATGCACTCCTCAAAATGAAATGAGATGTAATAAAAGGAAGGGGGAAAACATGAGACGAGCCACAGCGCAACACTAACGTCTGAAGGAAACAGGCAGGACTGAAGCCACCACGGAGCCACTCTGTACTAAACGAAATGTTTTTTATATTTCAAAAAACAACAACAGAAAAAGGAGACACTCTGTAACTATTAAAGGAAGAATGTGCAACTATTTGATCCAGTTGGTGTCGCCCTTGAGCGCCAGCATGAAACCAAAACAAACTACTGTTTAGCGACACCTCCAGCGGCAAACTTCCAACCCCTCCCCACTCGAGACCCCTCTGTTGAGACCGAGACAAGACCGAGTAAAAATGCTTTAGATTCCGGGACGAGACCTTTAAAAGGTAGTCTCGAGACCGGTCTTGAGACCAAGACTGATTTACTAGTACTACAACACTGCATCGGGGTCTCAGAGGCTCAGGTGTTTGCAGAAACATGTAGAAGGCTTCCATGGATTTCCCAGAATTGAAAGTTGTATTCAATGGTCTTCTCTCTTATTCAATTTTTTTTCCCTTCACTGCTTTGATGTTTCGTCACATTAGTTTAGAAAACAAGTCATTCATTCCATAAAGAAAAGTCTTCATCTTCTTTTCATTTGTGATCATTTCTTAGCTCCATGATAGAAAGTGATGCCTGTTTTGCTTCAGTTACCCACAGCAGAAATGGGAGGTGGAGTTGGGGGGGCTCTGAGTCTGAGCCTGCAGTTTATCACAGGTTTAAACAGAAGCTGCTCAGTCTGATTAATGCCCGAGTCCTCAGACAGGATGATGAACACAGCCAGTGTTCAGGAGGAAGCTACTCCTATTCAGATTGGTAACACTTTATTATTTTGTCTCCCCTGCAGCCGTTTGTTTCACAGACTGACTGACTGATCCTCATATAGAAACAACAGACCTAAAGCAATGAGTTTCATACACTATTCAGAACCTCAATGTAGAGATTTAAGTATTCCATCAGACATCACACCAGATATATGTACGAATTCAATCGTCATAGTTTTTTTTACGCACTTGAACGTTGTGGTTTTTATCACCTTAGAACAGGATCTTTTTATCTACAGAAGGATGACATCATCTCTTATGGAGCCCGACATGCAACATCACCACTAGATCCACTAAATCCTACATACTGTTCTTGTATAGACGGTAAAGTAAGGTTTATTGTGAAGACGATAATATGACCAGATGTGCCGGAACCTCTGCTAGCGACACTCTTGAACAAGCAAACAGTGCAAAGAAAGGAGAGTGTCCTGGATTAGGGGGGTGGTGGCTTTGCTGTTATAGCATGGTCATGAAAAGTACCATATTTAGCACCAAGCCTTAATCAGGGATTCAAACAAGCTTCTTGTGTTCTAAGAATGTGTTGAACAATAGTGAACTTTAAAACTCTGCTGCTCGCCTACAAAACAGCGTCAGAAACCGCTCCTCCTTACCTAAACTCTATAATCCAGGTCCATACTCCCTTCGGACCACAACCCTCTGCCAATGAAGGCGTCTGATCCAAACCTTCACAACAAGTCCCTAACTCTCTAACTAGACTCTTCTCCTCTGTCGCCCCCCGGTGGTGGAACAAACTACCAAACTCCATTCGATCCGCATTGTCCCTTTTGCACCTTTAAGAAAAAGCTAAAGACTCAGCTCTTTCATGAACAACTACGACTTTAAAGATATTGATGATGATGATGGTTTTGTTTGATCATGATGATTTTAGGATGATTTTGATGCTGATTAAAACTCTCTAGAACAGCTGTCCATGTTGTGCTTTGCCTCTGGTCACTTCCTGTCATCAGCTTTGTGTCTGATCAAACTTAAAGCTGTCTTTGTGTTTTCACTTCCAGACGTTGTTTCCTCCTCTCTCGATCCTGTCTTGTGCCGTACTTACTCTCTGATGTACGACACTTTGGATAAAAAGGTCTGCTAAATGAATTGTAGAATTGTAGATTTAGACTTTAAGTGTCCATTTTAAACGGCCGTAACTACCCCTTGTAAACCTGAGTAACTGTAGGTCTGAAGTCTGAATATCAGCCCCAGCCTTCCTCCCTCATCCCTTCAATTATTTAGCTTCGGCAATGAGGATGAATTACTCCTCCAATCTCAGGCTCCAAAAACGGCAACAGTCTCATTATGATTTTAATGGCTCCGCTACAAGAAGGATGAGCGAGGGGGGGGGAGATGATGGAGGACTGGAGGGCTGCAAGACTATTTTTACTGTCACATATATTTTTCTATTTTGGGTGAAAGATAATTTTACTTCTTTGGTTGAACATCTGTTCACCATAACACATTGTAACATTTTCTGTATTAAGGCTGAAAATAACGGGGTCTGTTCACATTACAGAACCACATTGTTAATTCTATCTGCAGGTTTTGTTCTTTGTTTGGTTGTACGGACAAAAGGCAAACTTAATCTTTGTATTTTTCTAGATCAAAACATTCATCATGATATTTTAGAACAAATTAATGGCAGGGTTGGTAATTTTAGAAAAACTAGCATGAATTTGAAAGTAGCATTCCCTCAGTGCTCCGTCTGCATCCACATATGCGCACGTTTCTATCATGACAGCAGCACATCCCTTTGAATTTTAACAACAAGCAGCAAAGGGCCGAGGTCAGATCCAATCCCACTGCTGCTGGGAAAAGGACCAAAGCCTCTTTACATGGGGCGCCACATGTTTTTTTAGTATGTAACCTGTAGCATATTGAAGCTATTGAGATAGGACAGTTTGAGTTTAATTATTGTTTGCATGTTCACCCATCTCATATGTTCAGAAAGACGAGATCTTCTTAGGTCGGGTGAAGATCAGGAACTCAGCAAAACGGTTAAAGAACTCATCTTACTATTTACTAAAAAAGCTGCAGACTGTTTTTAGAGTGAGAGAGGAGTTTGACGCTTCAGATTTATTGGTGTTTTCAGATAGTGTTTTTCACCTTCATAGTTCCTTCAATGATTATTTTTTATGATGTTCATGAGCTAATGGAAACTAATTCTGAAGATTAAATCAAGTTCCTGATACAAACCTCCAAATCGGGCGATTTAATTTGACCACAAACCCGCATGTAACGCACTGGTCCGAAAAGAAGCCCTCCTGAGCAGCCCGTGTACGTTGGTGATCACAGCGTTTGCGTCACTGAAGAAGGTTGCAACAGGGATACTTCCAGCCGGTACCCACCGTTTGTGTTTGCTCTTTTATCTCCTTTTCATTTTGCACAGAGTCCTGTCTTCAGAATAGAAGCAGAATTTTTTACTGTATTGCTAACGACCGGTCTCTATACCACCTCCGAGGCTTGATAACCCTCAGCTCTTCATGAAAAAAGCATCTGTAACTCTGTGATGTGCCACAGAGACAATTTGTGTTCAGTCAGAAGTGCTGCTCGGCCGGAGTTCATCGAAAAAAACTCCTGACGACGTGCTTTCCCCCCTACCAACGCGCGCCGCGATACTTTAATATCACTTACAGTTGTTTATTTATGACCCCCGATCCCTCGTCTGTGTTCTTAGCTTAATTACTTCGGGGTCATGTGTAATCACTGATGGAGGGGGCTGAGACGGAGGAGGGAGAGAGGATGAAGGTGAGGAAGAAACTAGAGACAGAGAGAGGGATGAAGTGAGCGGGAAGAAAAGTGAGAGAGGACAACCGGGTGAGGGAGAAGGAAACAAGACTAATGAAGAAGTGAAATAAATGTAAAAGAGAATGAAGAGGTGTTACAGGTAAGGTAAAGCCATGCATGTGTTGCATTATGACGTTATGTAACCATGCTCAGGCCCAGTTAGACCTGGAGCAGTGTGAGTGCAGGCCAGCGGGGGAATGGAGGGTCAGCAGCGGCAGACGCCATGTTGGAAATCCTGTCTCAGTCAACCCAACAACAGGCTGAAAACTGGAGCTGAGGCGGGTTTTAAACCTCTTGACAAACCGCTTCACTGGACCCACATGTCTATTAGATCAGCTACGCGCCTAACTATGTAAAACACGCATCACAAATGTGGTGTGTATGTGACCTATGTGGAGCGCTGGCTTCATTTTTCAACACTTGAGGTTGCCACTTGGGAAAAACCTGAGATGACTCTTCTCAGCTGCTGTCTCTTTAAGGCCTCACCTCCGCGAGTGCCCTCTTCCTTCCGATTAGCCTTCTGGGGGGGGGGGGGGACAGAACGCTGCCACAGGTGTTTCAGACACGTGTTTCATGAATGGCACCTCTGCATAAGTCAGTGCACAAGTTTGTCCCCTCCAAGTCAAAAATGTTTCTTGTAATTTTTGGCTTTAAAGTTGATGATTGCACAAAACACCAACTTTAAAATGCAATCCCTCATTTCCCACCATTCTGTGACACACACCCCACCCCCCTCCCCTGTGCAGACTAATGACAGCTAACGAGACAGGCCTGAGTATTTCGCTGTTAATCTTGCTGGTTCCACAGCCGCAGAACAGATGTCCGTCTACGTGTGCTGCTCCTGCTGAACCAGCTCACACTCGAGCAATAAGCCAGTGCCGCTTCATCCCCGCCAAAGCAATAACCTAAACACGTCTCCCCTGGAGCCTCGTGCCTTAAAACCAATAAAGCAAGCGCTAAGCATAATGAAGTGGGCGTTTCAGGCAGAGCATAAGCCTGAGTCCACAATCAATAAAGAGCAAAGACGCTCCTGCTCCTCACTTAAGTATTTTGGGAGCAGTCTGGGACTCTAAACTTTGGAAGAGTCTGCACGGAAACAACATTGGAGGTGCTCACTGCTCCTTTTTTTTTTGCATTTTTCATTTTGTCATCATCTTCTCTGCAATAGGGGGCCTTTGCTGTACCTGTAACAAGCGCCCACTAGCACGCACTCAAGGTGCTTCACTCTCACCAGAGCTATTCCACGTCTACTGGAGGATGACCACCGCAAGGGCTACTTATAACCGCTCACCCTGCTAAACCAGAATGACCAACCCTGCCTTTGAGTTGTTCAGTGTCTCACCTGAAGTGTACACTTTACCACATGATCCATGCAGAGTGAGTAAATCCATAAGAATCGGATTAACATGAAATTAAAGCTGGAGCACGCACTTGTTACTCCAACAGGAATAATACTGCATTTGTGTGGGACTATTTCCAGCAGCGGATGTATCCACATTTTGGTTCTACAGTGAGTTATGGGGCAGCAGGACGGTGTGAGATTGAATCAAAGTATATTTTTACAGCGTGTGTTTTTATAGTTATGAAGGAACAGTCCACTCAGAGACCTTAATAACATTCCCTTTGGCGAGTCTCTGTGTGTTGTTTCCTGCTCGTCTCGTGTTTCCGGTACGTTTTGATTCCATCGTATTGCGCCGCAGCAAAAACTATTTAAAATGTTTTAGCAACAATATGAGCTCATCAGAACTTCACAAGCACACTGCACTTCATTGGGTCCACAGCAATACACCCGCCAATGGTTGTGTAGAAACTCCACCAATGAACACACACACACACACACACACACACACACACACACACACACACACACACACACACACACACACACACACACACACACACACACACACACACACACACACACACACACACACACACACAGATTCCTGGATTTATAGATTGATTTCACATGATTTTCTACCATAATTCAAAGTGGAGCGATTCCAGCTGCTTCACCATGTTAATCGAGGTTTGCTCTTACATAAGCATCATATTTAACACTGTTATAGCTCAGATTTATTGGCACACACTGTTAGTTAGAGCATCTGCAGTTGTTTAAAGGAGAGTGACCCCTTTATTGTTTGTGTCACTTTAAATCACTCTGACTCTTTAAACCTTCTATCTACCTCACACTGTGATGTCATAGTCTTTCTAAACACACAGGTAAGGTGGCTGCTGGGTAAAAGACATGACGCTGACAAACATCATGTGAGTGCACATGCAGAATGTACAGGTGCAATTTGTGTTTTGGTGCAAATGCATTTCCATGTGCAAGCATACTGTATGGATTTACCATTTAGAGGATCTCTGTTGTTCAGTTTCACTTGTGTGTCTGGTGATCCGGTTGGGGAGAGAGAGAGCGTCTGAGAGACGAAGCAGAAAATGAGCAACACAGAGTGAGGAGGAGCAGAGGTGGGAGGAGAGAGAGGAATACGGCAGAGAGAGATAGAGAGAGAGAGAGAGAGATGGGATGACATCACGGCAGATCGGTGAGGTAATGTCTGTCACACAGACGCTCAACAGATAGAGCAGACAGTCACATTTCAGATGTGATACGAGAAGATGATTCTGCAGCTCTCAACACTCACAATACAGAGACAAAGTTATGCACTAATTAAAGTAAGGAGCCGGCAAGTTGTACAGGAAAGAGAGCCTCAGATATTCACCGTTTTTGTGACCTCACTGTGTTTCGTCCCTGAGTTATAGGTGCAGATGCAGAAGTGCTGACTCTGCATTTTATAAAGGTAAAAACACATCTCTCTGAGTCCGTTAGTCTCTGCAATCAGCAACAGCATCTTAAGTTTCTCTTGCAGACATACTTGCGGTCGGCTGCACGGTGGTACAGTGGTTAGCGATGTTGCCTCACAGCGAGGAGGTTCCTGGTTTGAATCCCCGTCTGACAGGTTCTCTCTGTGTGGAGTTTGCATGTTCCCACAGTCCAAAGACATGCTTGTTAGGTTAACTGGAGAATCTGGTGAATGTGAGTGTGGTTGGTTGTCTGTCTCCATATGTCAGCCCTGTGATTGGCTGGTGAACAGTCCAGGGTGTAACCCCGCCTCTCGCCCAAGAATTGAAGGCTAGGATCGGCTCCAGCCCGCCTGGACCCAGAAACAGGAAAAGCGGTATAGATAGTGGATGGATGGACATACTTGTCGTCCTTCTAAATAAATGGGAAGATTTGGGGAACCAGGGGCGCAGTGGTTAGTGGGCGCGCCCCATTTATGGAGGCTGTGGTCCTCCGGGTTCAAATCAAAACCTGTGCATGTCACCCCCCACTCTCTCTCTCCCTGATCTCTGACTCTATCCACTGTCTTATCTCTCCATGAAAGGCACAAAACGCCCCAAAATTCAGTGCAGCAATTTTTGCAGAAAAAATAAAAGATTTCCATAAATCCTGGGATAATCCCAACATATGTCTCTCAGGGAAAATGCCTAACCTTTACATTGGAAGCAGCACACTTATTAATACGTGGGTCAAAGGAGAGCAGTTGTCTTCTTGCAATATTTGTATTTTTCCCACACTTACCTTCCAAAGTTAAAAAATCGAGTAATAATGTGGGTCATTTTTGATCCACTTATGGAAGAGTGTAGAGTCCAATCACTCGTGTAGCTGACGGTTACAAAACTTTTCAAAGCTTGTGTTTTCAGTAAAGAAAGAAAATAGAGAAACAGAGAAAATGATTCTAAAGCAGAAGTTCTGAGCTGTCAACAATATATGAGCAGTCTGTTCTCGGGCAGGCGTAGAGTGTTGTCTGACCTGTCCCACATCCTCCACTCTGAGTGAGCTTTTACCATCTGGCAGACGATACAGAATCCTGCTGTTTCCAAACATTTGAAAAAAACTTGATCAGAAGTCTGAATAATGTTTCTTAAGGCTGTCTGGATTGCATTATAGCATCATGGTGTTCTTATAGATTCTCTTACATATGTTGTGTTTTATGCAGTATGGTTAATGTGCGATATGTGTTGTTGTGTTTTTTTAGGTTTGCACTGGTATGTGCTCCTCTGTTTACATGTGGACTGTGTTTGTTTCTGTTGTTTGTCATCGATTGAGTCCACCTCAGAGGCTGCTGGCTGAGTGTGTGCAGCACTTGGAGTCTGAGACAGATTTCCCCGAGGTGGCAGTAAAGTGTATCGTATTGTATATTGCATTGACACTTCAAATACAAGCCTGTGCTTCAATCCATACAAAACGCTTTGCAAATGTACAATCCGCCCTCGTTTTTAAAGGTGGTGCAATAACATTCAGTGTGCATTGAGGACATTTCTGCTAAAGCTAGTGGACTTTGTCTGCACTCCCTGATTGCCCCTACATTATATCTGTGATGGAATCTCTGTATCTCTGTAGATGTACAATATTATTTAGCTTATTCCCTGCCCCTCGACGACAGTCACAGCTGATTTAGCCGTGATTAGGCCAACCAAGGTCACTTTGTGTCTCCCCTCATATCTGGATTTTGTTTTTTGCAGACTTAGTGTCTCCTCTCCATTTTGATAGACGTCACATTCAAGTTTTTGGTAGAGTAGGTAGGGTGCTATGTCCCTGACTTTAGCATCATCTTTAGGATGCAATACAAAGTCTATGGGACGGTCTGACAGAATTATCACATGTGTGCTGTTGATGTCATTTCTCCTCGCAAGTCATATATTAAAGAGGACATATTTAACTACTTCTCCAGCTTTTCAAACAGTCCCCCTGTGGTCTAAATGAAACATCTGTGCTGTGCTTTGGCCAAAATATAACATGAATCAAGCACCAGAGGAGGTTTGTGACCCTGTATAAACCAGCTCTCTCAGAACGCTCTGTTTGGTGTGTGTGTCTCTTTAAATGCAATGAGCCCCGCCCCCCTGAGTTTTCTCAGTAGACATCACTCCTCTGTAGTGAGAATAAAAATGGCAGACCTGCGCTAAAGTTTTGTTCTAGGCTGGGGGTGGAGTCCATGGGTGGAGATACCAGGGGAGGGGAGGGGATTTCTTTTTTTACCAGAATCCCACTGTGACATCACAAGGAGAGCACATTAGAAACAGAGCATTTTTCTCTGTGTTGTAAGACTTATGCAGACCACAAACAAAGGACTGGATGGGTTTATTTCACATGTTGTGGGTCAGTAGACTCTCAGATTACCCAGATATATGTTCAGAAACACTGTAGAAGTGGATTTTTCAGAATATGTCCCCTTTAATATCTTCAACTTACGCCGTCTGACTCTCTGAGTATCCTAGCCTTCATCTTCTCCTCTACCTTCTATCGTCTTTTTACTTTTTATTTGATTGTGTTTCGTTTTATTCCTTGAATTGCTTTTACTTCTTTCCCGAATTTCCCCTCTGGGGATCAATAAAGTACTATCCTATTCTTCCTGTTCCTTCTCTGCTGCATATTTACATTTTTGTAATGTATTTCGTCCTCTTGCTTTTACCTCCATATTGATCATACCTTGGTGTTGTGTGTTGTCCTGCTGTGGCCTGCCATGCTGTCTGGGTTCTTTAGTTGCCGTCTGTGTTTCACGATTTGCTTGTTTTGTCAAAGCACAATGTTGACTTTTTGTCTTCAAGCGGTTAACTCACATATTTTGTGTGATGCATAAACACAAGTAGAAGTTTGCATGTGGAAACCTCGAGGAGTTGTCTGACTTGCAGGGCTCTTCTTGAGATCACAGGAGTGCAGAGTGGGGGGGAGGGGGATTTCACAGACAAACACAGGCACAGTAATTAGTCCACACAGTACAGTCATTTGTTTTCTTAAGTGATGCTAATTTCCATTTCATGAAGAGGGCTGGATGGCTGCCAGTTATATTAACGGGAGTCACCCGGTGGTGCAGAGGCAGTCTTAGCACCTCTCTCTCGTGTCTGCAGGGAGGACGATGATGTCATCTGAACTCAGGTGACTCCAGCTCGAGCAAAGACTGCGTCTCAGATCCTCTGATGGGAGAAACTCTACGGTGCCCCTTGTTGCATGTAAATATATAGAACAAAGGCACTAAATCAGAGAGGATTGTGGGTAAAAGGAGAGCAGACGTTTGGACAAAGGTCAGTTCAGGACACAGTTTGAGAGTTTCTGCTGCACCAAGATGTGTCTTTTCTAGTATTTTCACTTCTGTCTTCAGACTGTCAGATGCACCTCTGCTGCCACCTGCTGGTCATAGACTGTTATTACACCCAACAGAAAACATTCACAGATAAAAAAGGATCCCTTTGTTGTAATAAATATTAATGAAAAACATTTTTATTGAGGTTTTTATGCAGCACTCACATGAATGGATGCACTTAGAGGATTTTTATGACTACTACAAACACTTAACCACATTCCTCAGGTGTCATGGTGGCTCGTGGTGCATTCACTGTTGCTGGTTAACAAGAATACTGACAAATCCCACAGAGCTAAACTCATTAAAAAACCCTTTTGGGGGTTTTGGAGGGTTTTCACAAGCAACACCATGAAATATTACGTAGAAATAAAGTCTATAATAGATGCAATCATCCGTCTTTCAGTTTGTTTTGCTTGTGTATAAGGTTCAAATTATCATAAATACAAAACAAAATCATGTTTGCGTAAATTGCAATGTTGGAATATTTGACATCAAGATATTGATGCAGGGTAGCATCTTTCTTTTTCTTCTGAACTTTAATTTCATGGAAGGAGGAGCTGCTCATGAGAGGATGAAATATAATATGTGTATTTTTTTTGGCACTAATCTTGAAATCAAGTTGTGGTCCAAAATAAGAGCAAAGCACATTATTTTCATGGCTTACCCTGTGAGTAGTTGCAGTCAGCTAAAGTGTATATAGGTTACATTATATAGTTAGGCCAACTGTTCTTTATGCGTTACATTAACGCCCACTAGACTTTAAATATATTTTCTTTACATGCACTCTGTGAGTAGGTTACATACACTGTAAGATTTCTTCTCATAGTCCACTGTACAGCTCCTACAGTGCACCTTTTGAACATTTTGTGTTTTTAATTTAAAAAAAATTATATTTTACATTTTTAAATTCTATTTTATATATTGTAATAGCTTCTTATTCTGTATTATTTAAGTTGTTGCTAGTTCTGCTTTATTTCCTTGTTAATTGTTTAGCAGCAATACACCAAGTCAAATACATTCTGATTCTGATTCTGATTCTGATTCAATCATTAGTTGGACTCATCACCTGCCTGTGAAAAATCATAGATACTTGATACACTTCTTTCTCTCCAGTAAGGGAGGGAATATGTGATGCCGTCTTTTTCTCCTTCTGGAGTGAAGAGCAGTAAAACACCTGTTATGGAGCGCTCGGGGTTTTCCCCCTCGAACAGGATGTTTAGAGCCGAGAACAGGAGGTCTGAAATCTCTCCATCTTTCCTCTCTTTGACATTTTCTCTTGTTTCCTTTCCTTCGTTCACTTCATTGTCGCATGTCAACAACCAAAGTGTCTGACCTCTGACACTTTGAAACGAACAATCCCAGGCATTGTTTTCCACCTCTCGGCTTCGACGAGCCAGAACTCCAGAGAGAGTAGTGTATGTCTTCACCTGAACTTCTGTATACTTCTATTTGTTTGTTGTTGTTTTTGTCAAAGCCGTCTGAGATCCTGAAGGTTTGATGTATTAAAAAAAAAAAAAAAAAAAAGTCTCAGCAGCCTCAGAGTTCAGCGTGTCCATCCAGCTGCAGATGAGTCAAACACAGTCATCATGTCATCACGCTGTGTTTGGTTTGGAAGAAAACTGAAGACCTGCTCACTGTCATACCAGACTGTGTGTGTGTGTGTGTGTGTGTGTGTGTGTGTGTGTGTGTGTGTGTGTGTGTTTTAGGGTGTGTGAGAAAGAGAATTATTGACAAAGTCTTCATAGTTTTGTTTCCATAAGGACTAATTTAGAGCAAGAGTTGGATCAAAAGTAAGTTTGGCTCTAATCAATCCTGAACCCATTCTGCTTTTGTCTGACCACAACAGAACCTTCTGGACGGACGTTTCTTTGAAATTCATTTCTGAAAATGTGGTTATGCTGCTTCAATCAATCACTCGAGGGGATTTCTTTGTTCCTTCCAGACGTTATAATGTAGGAACACCACTGTGGGTCATAATGGAGGAATAAACTACCTGCACTCAAAGAAATGATTCACGCCCTAGTTAGTATATGCATAATGTCGATTTTATGTAAATTTCCAAATTTCTAAATATATGTATTTAAATTCCTTAGAATCAACATGAATCTGTTAGTTGTGAAAACTATACAATGAAAACACTTAGAAGTTATGAAAAGGGTTTAAGTTATTGCTTAGTCATTGGTCGAGCTAAATTCAATTAGTTAAATTGTATGAGATTGGTTTACATACTAAATTAGGGAATCATGTAGAAGAGGAAATGACATCAGAGTTAACTCCACCATCTTGTCTCAGAGCAAATGTAGTTTAGGCCCAAATATTTTTGTGAGTGTGTAGTCACTTCAACAGGTGGACTAGTTGCTATAAGACGCTGAGCACGACGTAGTGTGCTGTCCTAAAGTTTGCTGACCTTAATCTGAACCCAGTGAGGGTCATTATGGCTCTTTGAATTTTGCTTCTTTGATTTTAGAAGAGGTTTTGTTTTTAAAGCACAAGTGAGACCCCGTGTCCGCCTAGCGTTTTTTTTTTCTGAGCGCCAGCAAGCGTCTTTGTTCAAATTGTTTTCAATGAGTAGAGAGCGCCTAGCGTCCAGCTTCTTTTCTCCGAGCGCTCTGCCTTTTTTGTGCGGGCCGCTCTGAGCGCTCAAGTTGAAAAGCTTTCAGAAAGGCGCTGTCGACGTCACCGGCGCTCTTTTCAAAATGTAGTTGTAGTTTTGCCGCCTACAAATCATGTCTCTCACATCCTCTTTGCTCTGTGTCTGGAAACAAAAGATCTAAAATAAAATAAAAACATACAGTTAAAAGTAACAGAGTAGTGTCAGTCATGCAGCGGACGTTGTCAACAGACTGTTGTCATAGAGACGGGACGGACGTGCAGCGTTTTTTTTCTCAACGCACAAACGCTTCATGCAAAGTTCTACCCAGCGCACAGTCAGCACTTTTACGCCCGGAAAAAAACGCTAGGTAGACACAGGGCCTGACAGTGAATTAATTTGTGTCAAGTGTATTTTCATTGTGTTGTTTATTTTTAAAGGGGCAGAGCACAATTAAACTAGATTGCAGCAGAGTTAGCGAATTGCTAATTAGCATCTGTTGTCCATGTGCAGGTAGACAAAGAATAACCGATCCATTGCACATGATCTAAAACAACAGAATACAGTCAGCTCATAACTAAAGTCTCACATACTGTACTGTTTTCACAGCGTAGTGCTGCCAGGTCTCCGGGTCACACTCTGCGGTCTGCTGGATCTCTTGGCTTCAGAAGCGTAGCAATAAAAAAAAAAACCTGGAACTTTTCTCGAAGCTCTTATGGCTTCTCACCCAGATCTGTGAGATTGGAACCGAAACCTGAGCAAAACACTCGTTAAAATCACTCTAAATACTTAGATTTGATGCTTTCTGGTCTTCTGTGCAGACCGAGCGGTGATTACGTGTGGAGGAGGGAGACGAGCTGAGAACACAAACTAAAGAAAGACTGTGGGGTCTTTAGAACGCCATCTTCTCTCTTTATCTTGGCTTTAACATAAAGCTAAATTACTTTTTCATTTTGCTTTATTTGATCGTTTCTTCATGAAGGAGGCCGTGTTTGGTGATGTCAGCGTGTCAGACCAGAGGAATCGAGCCCGGTCTTGGACTGGCGTCAGGACGAGTGCACGTGATGACTCGTTAAGTGCTGGATGCTAAAGTTCATGATATGTATTTTGTAGTTTTGATTTATGATTTCAGTCCTCTCTGTGACTGTGGGTCATTATGGAGCTCTGCAGATGAAGTCTAGAACTAAAGTTGAGTATAATCAAACCGTGCAGGGGCGTGTCCAGAGAGGGGGGGGGGGGGGGGCACTGGGAGACCTTCAGGGGTGGCCTGAAGTTTGTGTGCACATGCATGAATTAAGAGCATTTATTTACCCCTTCTGTCTGCACTAATACATCTTCTTAACTTAATTATTCAAGGACTCTAAACCAGTGTTTCTCAACTGGTGGGTCGGGACCCAAAAGTGGGTCGCGGAGCCATTGATAGTGTGTGCCTGGAAAAAAATTTGTGTCGAAAAATCTATGAAGAGCTTTTCCAACATGTTTGATTTGCTTTGTTTCTTCTGTCTGAAGGATAAACTGCAACATTTTTCACTGAACAAATCTGATTGGTTGAAAAAATATTTGAAATTTAGGACGCGGTTTTTCATGAAGGAGCTGGTGGTGGGTCCTGAGATAGACCAATCATAGGCTACATGTTGTTGAGAAGTCGTCGGTAGTTCTAATTGAGCAGATTCAGTTGTTTAGTTCTTTGGGAGAAAAGTTTATAAATCCCAGCTCATGTTGAAGCTTCAAACTGTTTCTCCTTCTTGTGTAAGAAGACACAGAAACATCCCATAAAACTAAAAAAACCTGCTAAATATTTGACTGCAGCTGTTTGGTCTCAGCTGAATCAGCGTGTAAACCGAAGCAGCTTCTCCAAAAAGATCCAAGTGTTTTATAGCAGCTCGTCTTGAAGCCAACAGAAGCAACAGACCACACAGTCAGAACCACGACTCGTCCCCCCGGAGACACAACAACAGACGCGTCCAGGTTTCTGGCTTTCAGGTTTGCTGCACCAAGAACCTTTTTTTTTTATATTTTATCACAGAAAGAAACAAAATGAAGTCCCAGAACAAAACACAGTAAATAAAATAAAAACTATATAAAAACATTAAACTATCATTACTATTACAAACAGATTCACAGGAGGGGAAGACGATGAACAATCCTGCAACATCAAATACACAAATACACCCCGTGTGTGTGTGTGTGTGTGTGTGTGTGTGTGTGTGTGTGTGTGTGTGTGTGTGTGTGTGTGTGTGTGTGTGTGTGTGTGTGTGTGTGTGTGTGTGTGTGTGTGTGTGTGTGTGTTTACGGGACACCTTGACGTTATCCATGACCCGTCTTCTCATCCGGCTGTTGATACACAAACTCTGCTCATTACAACTTCCTCCTACTACTACAAGTGTGTGTGTGTGTGTGTGTGTGTGTGTGTGTGTGTGTCTGTGCGTGCGTGTGTGTGTGTGTGTGTCTGTGCGTGTGTCTTTGTGTGTGTGTGTCTTTGTGTGTGTGTGTCGGCTGTTCGTGTGTGTCTGTGTGTGTGATTATTACCGTGCAGGGAGATCACAGCTCAGGGAAAAACAGGAAATCATATCATCTACTACCACACACACACACACACACACGCTCACACACACGCTCACACACACACACACACACGCTCACACACACGCTCACACACACACACACACACACACACACACACACACACACACATTGATAGAAGTTATGTTGTGGGTAATAGAAAGGAGGATATAAAAACATACAGTGTCAATTATTTAATTATTTTTTAATATTTCATACTCAAAATCGAAGTTTTCAGTATCTCTAGAATAATAAATCCTCCCACTTTATGCCCTACGTATTTTAATAATGTTTATATATATATAGATTTATTTATTTATTTGGCCCTTTTTTTTGCTTGACTTCATTAAAATTTGTTCGTACTCTGCTCCATGTTCCAGTTTAACTAGAGATCTAATCCAGTTTTGTCCTCTTGATGATGACATCGCTCTGTCATATGAAAAACAGGTCGACAGTTTGCAAACATGCAGAAGAATTTACAACCAAAAAAGAAAACACACAAGCATAGCAGGTTTGTGAACCCTGTCATTAAATCCTCCGTGTCCACAAACCTGGACGCCCTCGCAGCCTTTGAGAGCGCTCGCGGTCTCCGGGGAGTCAGGGTGTGATTGCAGCACTTTGAGGCTGCTGGTTCTCCTGGACTCAGACGTGGCCATGAGGAGGTTTCAGTCTGGGGTTTGAGGGATTGGAAGCTCAGGAGAGGATCTTGTACTTTGAAACCAGCTGTGAACATCTGGAAGAGTAGATTCAGGAGCTCCCGATGACTCAGCAGGTGTAGAAACAACATGACTCAAAGTGGGACTCATGGGGCGCCGGTGGCCTCGTGGTTATGTTGTGCGCCTCATGCACGCAGCGGCCGTGGGTCCAAATCCGACTTCGACCCTTTGCTGCATGTCACCGCCCCTCCTACCAAAATCTCATGTTTCTCTTCTTCTGTCTTATCTAATAAAGGCAAAAAGGGCATAAAAAAAAATGAAAAAATAAGAATCATGATTTCTTTATGAAACTTTTGGTTTTCAGAGTCAAAATTTGTTCAGACAAAACATAAACAGAATTTTCCACACAATAAAATGACCATAAACCCAGGAATATAAGTCACAGGCGCTGATTTGTGAGCAGCCCCTCTCACTCTGACATCTCTCCATCAGTACATGACCTATAGGAGACTGTGTGTGTATTCCTGGCCTGTGTTTGTGTAAATATTGAATTTGCCCTCATGGATTACTCAAGTGTGACTTCTTTCCTTCTTAGTGCTTATTGCATAAAGGGGGCGGCAGTAGCTCAGTCTGTAGGGACTTGTGTTGGGAACTGGAGGGGTCACTGGTTAAAGTCTGGGTGCGGACCAAATCTGGAAATTTGGTCTGGTAGGTGGTGAGGTGCCCTTGAGCAAGGCACAGAACCCCCTACTACCAGCTCAGGAGCGCTCGCTGTGTGCAGCCCCGTCACCCTGACATCTCTCCATCAGTGCACGTCCACAGGATCCTGTTTGTGTATGTGTGTGTGTTTCAGCCTTTGTGTGTGTAGCATGTTCAACAACAGAGTTTAAAATTGAATTTCCCCGGGCGGGATTAATAAAGTATATCTTCTTCTTCTTGAGGTCAAACACAGCAAAATCCTTTTACTTTTTGCTCAAATTCAAACAGAAGTGTGAGCTAAGGAGGTTAAAATAAGTTACAAAACTGTTCCTTCATAGAATTTGGACACAGCAGGTTATGAAGGATTCAGAACGTGTGATGACGTTTGTAAATTAAAGTTTGCAGAAAGACAGAAGAAGCATTCAGGAAGCAGAGAATGAGTCTGAAGGAGCGACAGAAAGAGAGAGAGAGAGAGAAAGAGAGAGCGAGCGAGGTGCCCCTGTGTCCCTGGTCACACCAGTGGGTAACCACACACTTCATCACATGGCTCCAGACACACACACACACACACACTGAGGTCAATGATATGTTGAGAAACGTAGTGAGGGGGAAACCTGAGAAGGGAAAAAACCTAACGATGAAGAAAAACAATAACAAGAAAGACCAAGAGAGAGAGAGAGAAAAAAAAGATGGACGCCCTGTCTCTGTGTCTCTGTTTATTTCTTCTTCTTCTGCATCTCTGACTCTCTGCTGCTCCGTCACCACGTCGCTCAGAGATATGAGAAATAAACCGTCACATCCCGAAGAGATGACAGAATGTAAAGTCACATTAAGTCATTCAATTATGACTTACTGATGTCAAACCAGGACTTCACTGTTAGAGAAGAGTGATAGAAAACTCAAATTTAAACTATTTGATCGACAAAGAATTTAATCTGCAGACTGTCACTCACTTTGATTTTTATACAAATCATAAAGTTGTGAGAAATCCCTTTATCACCCAGAGCTCAATATGTCACTTTCACAACTTCACTGAAGTCCAACAACGACGGCAAACTTTTGATCTATGAAGAAAATAATTTAAAGGAAATGAAAACAGCAAGAAAATAAGCGTATTCCCATAATTTTTTGAGGCTGTATTTCAATAAAAATTGTAAAAAAAAAAACACAATTTAAAATAACAACAACTGTGCGATGATTTGAGCTTCACATTTGGAAAAAAATACATAAAAAGCATCTTATTCTAACATCTATTTGTTTTTGTGAGCATTACTGTAATATACATTTTAAATCACTTGTTGATTTTGCAGCATCCTCTCAAGAAGCTGAATGGATATCCCCTCGTCTGTCAGACCTGCGTCCTCATTTATGATCAATGCAGACGCACAGATTTGTAATCAATCAAAAAGTGTGTAATTTATCAACGTGTCCTTTCACTAAGGAATGTGTGTAAATACAGACTCAGCTCTGACCATCCTTACCAACAGAATCTAGTGCTAGAACATCCGTGCATGATCTGAGTTTTCTGTCATTAAAAACCCTCAATTTTATTTTGAAATGTTGCCTTATTGGTGTCAGAAGTCAGCTGTGACAAACATTTGAAATCTAGTGTGATGGCTCATCTTGCATTATTAGAAGATTTGGCAAACCATGCTCTCCACAGGGAGACGCTGATCTGTTAGGAGCAGCTCGTTCTGTTGGGAGACTCGATTATTGATCCCGGAGAGATGATGCAGAAAATGGGGATCGTAGGGATACAGATGTGTGTGTGTGTGTGTGTGTGTGTGTGTGTGTGTGTGTGTGTGTGTGTGTGTGTGTGTGTGTGTGTGTGTGTGTGTGTGTGTGTGTGTGTGTGTGTGTGTGTGTGTGTGTGTGTGTGTGTGTGTGTGTGTGTGTGTGTGTGTGTGTGTGTGTGTGTGTGTGTGTGTGTGTGTGTGTGTGTGTGTGTCCATCTCTTACACGCTCCCTCTCTCTCTTTTCTTTCTTCTTCTTTTTTTCTCTGTCAGAAATAATTTCCCTCCTCTCCCTTTCTTCCTCTCCATCACTTTCCCCTCCCCTCCCTCGATTTCCCACACTCCTCTCCTCTCTGTCTGCTGGCAGCGGTGTGTGATGCTTACAACAGGCGTCATCACACACACACACACACACACACACACACACACTCTCTCTCCCACACGGCGTCAGTGCCTGTTATAATGACAACACCACGGACCAAACCAACAAGAGACAAATATATATAAAAAAAAAAAATGGGCTGAAATTCTGTTTAATTTTAGGAGATTTCCACATCAGCGCCGCTCTCATAAAACCCGTGTTTAAACATGCGTGGAGGTTTTGGGGAAACCAGGAGCCAGTAAGATAAATAGACGGAATTATAACAGAAAGTTTTGGAGCCACTCAGTCCCCAAATAGCACGGGGCACTTTTGTATTCTGGTTTAAAAATAGACGCTGTAGACCACAAGAGAGCCTGAAGTCTCTAAAAATGTCCGCCGCTGTCCTCACACAGGCTGTCGTCTTTCATTCCAGTCTCACTTTTTGCTCCTGTTTTGCTCGGCTTTTCCCAGCATTCTTTTTTTTTTTCCTTACATGTTGAACTGTTTCTCATCTTTAAGGGGAATTCCACTCTTTTTGAAAACATCGGCTCTGCTGTTAAATATTCTGGAAACTGTGAGCCGGGCTGTTAAAGGTCGGGATGTGACACGAAAAGACATTTTCATTCAAGCGCAGACTCCAAGGTGTGGAGAAGAAAATAAAGTTTATTGACAGCCTCAGGGTTTCTTTGATTCAACAAACATTCAAAAGGTTGAAGCAAACACAATCAGTGGTGTGGACTGAGGCGGGGAAGAAATAATCTCTTGTTGTATTCTTTCAGTTGGTAGCTTTTTCTTTGTCTTTTGTGTTTTTCATTTCTGAGTCTTATTTTGTTAGATTGTCACAATTAATGTTTTTGTTTGTTGTTCTTTACCTCTATATTGCACTTTGACACCCTGGACACTTTACACCGTTTACATTATTCTTTATTTTGTATATTCAAATAATTTCACATTATATTTCTATATTACTGTATTTATGTGTATTAGTAATTTGAGTGTTTATTGCACGGCCTTGTGGAACAGTCTTTACATTTCACTGCACATCTGTATGAGCATGTGACAAATACAAATCTTGAATCTTGAATATACAAGTTCTTAAATACCAATATGTCTGTATGTACTTGATAAAAGTTGGAAAATTCAATAAAATGTTAATCGTAAAAAAAAAAGAAAAAAGGTTCATGCAAACAAATCTAGAGGGGGCAAACAGAGGTCAAAAAGCCAGGTAAGGTCACACACTAGAAAAACACACTGAGAACACTAGAACAAAGAAACACCAGGGAATACACAACGAACAGCAACAACAGGGAGGACACACAGAGACTAAAAGCAAAGACAGTCAGGGGATAACACGGTCAGGGCTGGAGACCAAGAGACAAGATTAAACGACATCAAAAACAACAGTAGAGCGGCTGTGTCTCACTTGGTAGAGTCGGTCGTCTCTCAACCGGAAGCTCCTGCAGCTACATGTCTGATGTGACCTCGGGCAAGACTCTTAACCCCATGTTGCTCCTGCTGCTTCATCTGCGGTGTATGAATGGGATTAGTTACTTCTGATGGTCACTTTACTCAGCAGCCTCTACCATCAGAGTGTGAATGTGGAGGTGTGACCTGCAGTGTGAAAGCGCTTTGAGTAGTCAGGAGACGAGAAAAGAAATATACGAGCTCAGGTCCATTCACCGTTTAGTGAAAACTTAACGTCTGGATGGAGTGTCAGTAATGTAGGCACAATCACGCCCTTAATTCCATCCATTAAAACAACATGATTGCAGAGAGTTGGACCTTTCTGTTGAAGAGTTAAAGCATCTTTTGGCACCACAAACATGTTGGTTTTTTTATGGATTTATTTTGAATGTGTAAATGTGAAATCAGCTCACGAGCATGCAGGACGATACAAAACAATACGATAAGACAGTTTAGATGAAAAATATGGAGAAATAATCTAGTTTAAACTTCCACTAACGCAACAATATGAACTAATACTGAAGAAAATCAAAGCTAAAAAAGGTAAGAGCAAGGAACATACTTTTAGTTTTAACACAGTTTAGTGTTTTTCTGCATGTTTTCTCTCAGTTTGTCATATTTATTCTTCAGATATTTTTCTTCTCGTTGCACCTTTTGAAAGTTTTGGGTTTTTTTCTTAAGAGCAGATAAATCAGTGGATAAGCAGTTTGAAACGTTGCGACTGACACATGGGTTATGATGAATGACCAGAATAGAATAAACTGAACTCTGTCTCTGGATTCTGCTGACTCAGATTCTGGCTCACTGATTGGCTGGTTTCTCGACAGTTTCCACGGTGATGGATGGGTTTCACTAGTGAGGGGGGTTAGCGGTCAGGCCTTCCCGGGATCTGAACCCCGCAACCCACAAGCTCCCTTCAAAGCCAAGGCCACCAAACCAGCAGACCGCAGAGGTTTGACACCCACACCTTGGCTCCCACTGATGGGAGAGGGGGAGGGGAGGGAGGGGAGGGGGGGTGAGAGATGGGGAGGAAAGACGGGTGAAAGGAGGACAGACTGGAGGATGGATGGGAAGTAAAAGAGGAGAGTAAGGAGGGAGGAAAGGAAAGACCATCAAAAAAAAGGAAAATTCAGACAGATGCAACACAAAAGACCCAGGAACGTTTTTGCTTCGTCCTACGTCGTGCGGTCTGCCCCACTGGGTCCGTTTTCTTTAATGTGAGTGCAGCCATGAGCAGCTGTACACACAGGTTAACAAGATCACATGAGAACTGCAAGATCACGCGGGAACAAAGAGAACAACATGCTTACAACATGTTGCTTTGTCTCCCTGAGGTTGATGAAGTGAGGGGATACACAATCTGGAGTCTGTATGTTGGGTTTTATTTTGAAATTGACCCGATGCCCTTTGCGTTCCCATGTCTGATTTCCTGTCCTGCTTTACCTGCTCAGTTTAGCGTGACGCGTGCTTGCAGCGGGCTGATGACAATCTGTCGCTGTGAGAGGGGCGATTCTGGAAAACATGTAGCACCTGAATGATCTGAAATGATCTTGGAAATGTCAAGAGTTCATGTGCGAAAAACAAGAAACACGAACCCTTACACTTTAAAGTAACATTTATTTTTCATCATCATGATACTTAATGTATTCATTGAAATGTTTCTTTAAAACAACCAAATATACATTTAAAAAATGCTCTCTGTTGGTCATAAAAAAGGAGAGTTAGTGTCTAAAGGTCCCAGTTGCGTTTCCATGGTAACACCTGGCTCTGTAGCAGAGAATCCACTCCGTCCACTCACTGACAGCTCTGACTTTTTGTCTCAATCTAAAACTTGTTCGTTTTCTTTGGATTTGAACTCGTTTGAAAAAGTTCCCTCATCACAGTCATCAATCTTTTTTTCTTTCTTTGTTTGGTCGTAATAAGCGTTTACTGAAAACACAGCAGAGAGCGAAAAAAGAAAACAGCCCACTTATCCCGGACTCCTTCTGGCAGACCGGACTCTGAGCAGTGAGAAAAAGAATCCACACGGACTTGTATCAGCGGGGCCACGGACGCATGATGGACCAGCGTGTTAAATCATGGTGCAGAGATCGACGTTATAAAGACGTTAAAACTCACTTTGAAAGCCATCCATCGACTTTAACTTCCCTCTTAGTAGATCACATCGCTCCAGTCCTGAGGTCTTCACTGGCTCACTGTCAGAGGAGAGAGATTTTAAAATCCTGCTGCTGGTTTATAAAGCGCTGAATGGTTGAGAGCCAGAATACATCAGTGACCTCCTGATTGATACCAACCATCCAGACCGCCCCGCTCCTCTGGGACCAGGTCTGCTCTCTGTCCTCAGAGTCAGGACGGAAACATGGAGAAGCAGCGGTCAGCTTCTATGCTCTGTATATCTGGAACCATTGACTATAAAACTATTCAAATTATATACAAAGCAAACTATCAGCAATCGCCTCACGGTATCCAGGAGTTGTTCCAAACGAGAGAAAGCAAACATAAGTTGAGAGGAACCTGTATATTTAAGAAACCACCAATCAGAACTAATGCAAAACTTCACTGTGTAACAACTAAGAGTGTTAGTCTGTGGAACAACTGTGATGACGAGCTGGAAGAATGCAACACTATATTTAAACTAAAAACTCTTCGGGATTAAAATATTAAATAGATATGAGCTGGAGCAGTGACTTTCTGTTTTTCTATTTGGTTATTTCTTGGCTGATGGTTTTGGTTAATCTGTTCCCATTTTGTTTTGTCTAAAAACTTAATTAGTTTTGACCAACAAGTCCAACATCATACACTGATTGATGAAAACATTTTTATTTTTCTGTGAATAATAAAGCACAAAAATAAGAAGGGGTAGGACCAGAAAAGTTTTTTAAACTTCTTCCTATCCCTTTTGAACTTGAATTACATTATTTTAGTTATTTATTTGTTGCTATGGATCCTGAGGATCCAGTTTTTAGTTTTTGTTTTGTTTTTTCCTTTTTATTTTGTGTTTGTATTTTCTTAACATGTTCAATAAATTGACTAAAAAAAAAAAGTCTCTCTCTCCTCTCCTCTTTTTTTTGCTGTTTTTTTAAATATTATTTCAATGTTCATACCCACTTGTTGTTTGACCAAATTTGTCGTGCTGCTGTGTAAAGAAGTTTTATTGTACTCTTGCATTTAATGACATAAAGTGACTAATCCTGTCCTATACATTCCTTGACTTTGATTGGCCAAATCCAACATTTATTTCCTGTTTTTTTTTTCATGAAGTGAAAGCGTCCGACCCAATAACAGTCCCTGATTATACTGTACAAATGTTTGTGTATCATTGTTTGAGAGTTTCACTTTGTGTTGTCATGTTACAAACAAACCAGAAGCAAAATAAACAAACTCATTATTAAAAAATGAAAACAGTTTTCCCCAGTCCCCCCCCCCCCCCTCCCCCGTGCAGCAGCAGTGATGCCTTCACTGTAATAACTTCCATATTGCATGAGAAGACAGGAGAATAAAAGAAAAGGATCAAATTAGAGAGAGAGAGATGGAAAGACAGAAAAAGGGTCAGTGGGAGGAGAGGAAACATAAAAAAGAATCCATGACATGTTCTGTGGGCAGATATGTGTGTCAGGGTCTGGGATCTATAAAAAGTAAAGACGGCTTCACTCGGAGTCCGAGGTCTCTCTCTCTCTCTCTCTCTCCCTCTCTCTCTCTTTCCTGTGAGACGAAGAATTAGACCGACTGTCGCCAAGTTAACGTCGACAGAAACACAATTCAACTTCCTCCCAGATGGGACATTTCTGATCCCACAGATTCAATCCGGCACAGAGGCGTGGATGATTCCCTCAGTTGTTGTCCTTGACCTCGACTATGATGGCTTCCTTTCAAGTTCTGAACTTTTTGTTTTGATGTTTTTAAGTGTTTCAAAATATGAGGAGCTGCTCCTGTGCTTCACCGTTTCAAATAAAATCTTTCATAAAGTCGGATTAGGAGTATCTCTGTGACTTAGTCATGATTACATCATTACAAGCTACAGTAAACGTCTCCATCCAATGTCCTTCAGCAGCCCCCTCTTAACAGGAAGTGAACTGTGAAGTGAGCCACTTCCTGCCGGGACAGGAAACAGGAAGCAGTGGGGGTATACGGAGGAGAGAGCCTGACATCCTGCAGCAGAGAGAGAGAGAGAGAGAGAGAGAGAGAGAGAGAGACCGAGGCCAGCATGACATCATCGAGTCCATCCAGAGCCGTACATGTCGGGAGGAGTTCAGACAGTAAATGAGGTATGAAGCAGACCAGCAGGCGAGAACACAAAGACTCTGAGACTGATTGTAAAGAAACTGCATTTATAGAGCCGGATATTTGCTTTGCCTTGCCTCGTTTAGCATCTGATGGATAGTTTAAAGATGATAACAGGTGCAGAAAATGTTGTTATTAAAACAATACTTAAAGTCTAATTAACCCCATGATAAGTTCTGCTCGCATCAAATTTAAAACTCTGCTGCTCGCTTACAAAACAGCAACAAAAACGTCTCCTCCTTACTTTAACTCTCTCATCCAGGTCTACACTCCCTCCCCCCCCCCCCCCCCCCCCCCCCCCCCCACTACGCTCTGCCAATGAAAGACGTCTGATCCAACCTTCACAACAGGGTCCTAAGTCTCTGACTAGACTCTTCTCCTCTAGAGTCGATGGTGGAATGAACTTCCAAACTCCATGTGATCTGCAGAGTCCCTCTGCACCTTTAAGAAAAAGCTAAAGACCCAGCTCTTTATGAATACCTACTAACTTAATGATGATGGTCTCCATATTATTGATGATGATGATGGTAATGACGATGGTTTTTGTTTGATAACGACGACTTATAAGATGGTTTCTATACTGATTAGAGCTCTCAAGAACTGCCCTCAATGTTGTGCTTTGCCTCTGGTCACTTCCTGTCAGCACCTGTGTGTCCAATCAGACTCAAAGCTGATCGTTTGCTCTTACTGACATTGTTCCCTTTTTTCTAGATCCTTGCTTGTGTTGTTCTTACTCTCTGATGTACGTCACTTTGGATAAAAGAGTCTGATCAGTGAATTGTAGAATTGTAGAAGTTCTACTAAACTTTAAGCTACAATCTGTATCTTTTTCACCTTGTCGTTTCAAAGGTCGATTTAATAGCACAATAACTGTCAACAAGGAGGAAGCCATCTCTACCATTGGGGAACGGGGACACTTAACACACCTCAGACCAAAGGAGAATTTAACAATATAATCTGACCTTTTCTGACTTTGGTCAGAAGGGGGAATTGGGCCCAAAATCGGCCTCGATCTCAGGTTTGTATACAAAAAGTCGTCTCTTTCCTCATTGACCTTCCAGTTAGCTTAATAAGTTTGGAACCTGAATGATGCAGAGTCAAGAAAAAGTGTTGAGATATAACAGTTTGAAGCATCCAGGAGCTTCTTGTGTTATAACAGCAATGACAGTACATGTAAATGTAGTTAGCCAGTAACACCAAACATTCTAGTTAGCTTAGCGTACCAGCATTAGCCTTTAACTTGGACCATTGGTTCTTAATTATGAAACCGACCTGAAGGGTTTTAAGTGCGATTTGAGACTTCTAATAACGAGAACCACAATGACAGCATGTTGGTCTTTGTCCCTGTGTGATCAAGATTGAGGAAACTTCTAGCACAGAAGTTAGCTACTTAAAGGAGCAGTATGTAACTCTGACACCTAGTGTTTAAAATGGGTACTGCAGTCCATATTCTAAACATCATAGAGAGCTGTCTCCCCCCCTCCTCTCTAGAGTCGATGCTCACACAGGTCACCATGTGGTGGACTCTGAAGCTTCAGTGTTTATCCAGCTCTGCATGGGTCTGTAAACCTTTCTGTGTTCTAACCTCTCTCCATTTTTCAAAAGCATCTCCAATATTGATCCTAGTTTGAGCACGTTTCTGCTCGTGGAGCTTATTAGAAACATGCAGAGGCTTTTTAGGTTGGGTACAATCACTTCTATCTGAACCACTTCTCTTGTCCGCTTCCATCGCTGCAACACCTGTTGACCTGATAACTGCTCTCATATCTGACAAACTGAGGGGCGTCCAAAACGGCCGTGTGGGGGGGCGTGTCTTAAAAGCGCCTACCTTCTCTGGTCCAAACAAATCCAGAGCATTCAGGAGCAGAATCTAAAGTTAGAAGGAGGACATACTGACTGCTGCATTGTTGTCAGAGAAGCCAGCACTTCAACATGTTTCCTTAATGATCAGATAGTAAGATACCTTTATCATTTCATTTAGTAGATATCTGACAGATTGATCCTCTGTTTCATATGTGAAGATTATTGTGTAATTGTTGTTGTAATTTAAAGCTGCTCCAGTTTTCTGTTTGAATTGAATTTGAAACGTCGGCTACGCAGATGAAGGCAACCGACATTTATCTTCACGTCATTAAATGTGTGAATCATTGTGACGGGTGTAACTGATGAACAGATGAACAGATGATACTTTTATTAGATGAATATGAATATGTTAAAGATTAAAACGAAAATCAAATGACATTAACAGATTAAAGTGAAATATCGGCACATAAAACAGAGAGGGAAGACTTTGAGTCTCGACTGTATCCGTCATCACACACACACACACACACACACACACACACACACACACACACACACACACACACACAGTATTATTTCATGTTCAGCGGTTGGAGTCTGAGTGGAAATTTCAAACCACATTGACATTAATTAGAAAGTTTGGACAACACACACACACACACACTCATACAGAAACACACATATTTACAGTGTAATAACACATACACACATTTATATACATGAAAGACACACAAACATATACACACGCCACGTACACAAACTTTTATGCGATAACGTCACAGAACAATATACGCAGAGAAGTTGCACAAACTCAAAAACAAACACATTTACAGAGTAAACCAGCTGTCATCATACATCAGAGTCTGAGAGGACACACACACACACACACACACACACCGTACAAACACACACACACACACACCGTACAAACACACACACAGAGTTAGTGAGTCAGTGTGTAGTTGTGGCGACTGATCTGACATCCTAACCACATGTGGCCAATAAAACACCAGAGAGAGAAAGAGATGGGAAAATCCCTCTCACTCTCTCTCCAACTCTCACATTGTCTCTCTCTCCTAATGAGCCTCTCTCTCTCTGTCTCTCTCTCTCTCTTTCTCTCTCTCTCTCTCCTAATGAGCCTCTCTCTCTCTGTCTCTCTCTCTCTCTCTTTCTCTCTCTTTCTCTCTCTCTCTCTCTCCTAATGAGCCTCTCTCTCTCTCTCTCTGTCTCTCTCTCTCTCTTTCTCTCTCTCTCTCTCCTAATGAGCCTCTCTCTCTCTGTCTCTCTCTCTCTCTCTTTCTCTCTCTTTCTCTCTCTCTCTGTCTCTCTCTCTCTTTCTCTCTCTTTCTCTCTCTCTCTCCTAATGAGCCTCTCTCTCTCTCTTTCTCTCTCTCTCTGTCTCTCTCTCTCTTTCTCTCTCTTTCTCTCTCTCTCTCCTAATGAGCCTCTCTTTCTCTCTCTCTCTGTCTCTCTCTCTCTTTCTCTCTCTTTCTCTCTCTCTCTCCTAATGAGCCTCTCTCTCTCTCTTTCTCTCTCTCTCTGTCTCTCTCTCTCTCTTCCTCTCTCTCTCTCTCTCTCTCGTTCTCTCTCCCCCCTCTCTCTCTCTCTCTCTCCCTCTCTCTCTCCAACTCTCACATTGTCTCTCTCTCCTAATGAGCCTCCCTCTCTCTCTCTCCCTCTCTCTCTCTCTCTCTCTCTCTCCAACTCTCACATTGTCTCTCTCTCCTAATGAGCCTCTCTCTCCCCCCCCTCTCTCTCTCTCTCTCTATTTTTCTCTCTAACTCTCTCTCTCTCTCCTAATCAGCCTCCCTCTCTCTCTCTCTATTTTTCTCTCTAATTCTCTCTCTCTCCTAATCAGCCTCTCTCTCTCTCTCTCTCTCTCTCTCCCTCCCTCTCCCTCTCTCTCTCTCTCTCTCTCTCCCTCTCTCTCTCTCTCTCCCTCCCTCTCTCCCTCTCTCTCTCTCTCTCTCTCTCTCTCCCTCTCTCTCTCTCCGTCTCAAACACACTGATGAACAAATTCCATTCTCTCTGCCTCTCCCTTCATTTCTCCCGTTTCCCTCTGGAGTTTTTTCCCCCTCTCATCTCCATATGTAACGTTAGAGTCAGAATCCAGATCTCGCTGCTCCTCTCTCAAAGCCTCCACACCAGAAGAGAAATCATGTTCAAATCAAACGTATATTCAGGAGATCTCAGTTTAAGCTGATTGACTTTATTTAGGATCCCTCAGAGGTGTTTCATGTTGGAACTATTTGACGATCTTTCTTCTTTATAACACGTGTGCTGCAAAAGAGTTTCTTCTTTTTTTATTGGTGGTAAATAAACATTCATTACATATAACTTAAAGCCTGGCTCAGGCTGCAGGAGTTTTAAAATCAAACCACATTTTAAAATCTTGTAGCATCATGCACATTAGGAGAATCTTAACAGATGTTCTTCTCTATAATCTGAAGCACGCACACACTACATGATGTGAAAATAATGGCACATCACATATAACAGGATTTTATCAAGATTATTGTGCCCTGTGAAGAAACGCATCACCTCATGTGACCTGATGTGACCTCATGTGACCTCATGTGACCTCACATAAACAATCAGCCGGCGGTTAAATTGTAATGTTTTGTGCAGAGAGGAAAAAGTTAGTTTCAGTGAAGAAATGTCTGAAGAGACGTGGACAACATGGCTTTTGTATTCTTCAGGGAGAGCTGGAGGTCAGATTGTACCTTAGTTTTTAGTTTAGTTTAACCGTTTATTTGAATCAGGGACAGTGTACAAAAAAAAACATTAGTCTCAGAAGAGAAGCGATGCTTTGTAGCAGATTTGTTGTCTGTTGTGGGTTGCATCCTGCTGCCGGTCACCACCATTTTTCACTGATAACTGTCCTCCATTGTCTCTCGCGGTGATTGTAGTCACACACAAACTTCTGCCAGAATCCTTCATGATGTACTCGTCAAGACATTTAATCCGTAATATCAAACATGTTTGGTATAAATCGAGGCCTCCCTGATGATCTCCGAGCAGATCGGGGACGTTAAGATCGTCGGGAAGGAGGAATCGGACTTCAGGCGGGTCCCGGTTATCCTGCAGTCTGAACCAGGATTGAGAGAGACAAGAGGAAATGATGCTTCACAAAAGGTGGATGTGAGTGTGTGATGAACTGAAGAGGGAAAATAAATCATTCTGAGGTCGTCCAGTGTCAGACAGCCAGAGAGTGAAGGTCTTAAATGTGTCTCCTCTATGCACCTTGTGATCTTGTTTCTCTACTGTGTCATGTATGCCTCCAAACAGTATGGGAACATCCATGCCCCTTTTTTTTTAATCTTCAAAAACTGTTAAACATTCTCTCTTTGGATTCAAAGTTGTATGAAAATGAAAGTGAAGATCTTCACCGTGAATGACTCACACAGACGTGAAGGTTCTTGTTTGCAAACACGAACAGCTCTGGCATAGTTTAAGGTTTCACACACACACACACACACACACACGCAGAGTAACACACCATGCACACACACCCTCGCACACTCGTTCACTTCCAGCTGGGAGCCGGGGAATCCAGATTTGTGTTATCTTTTCCAGACGGGGGTAACAAGCAGCGGGTGAGGTGTTCCCATAAAAATATACACCTCTTCCTCTCTCTCTCTCCTTGTCCTTAAACACACACACACACACACACACACACACACACACACACACACACCCTTTCCGAACATCCCAAACTTCCACAGGAGTTTCCTCTTCGTTGCTCACATTCCTGTCAGTTACCTCAGCAACACACACACACACACACACACACACACACACACACACACACACACTATAAAAAACCCCTTACAGTAACACACACGCTGAATACGGTGCATGACCTGGAATAGGAAAACAATCTTCACACAATTCCCGGTTTGGTTTTAAAGACCAGCGATGATACGTTCTGTCGGTTCACTCAGAATACAACATTTTTAAAGTTTAAAGTCAGAAGACTGAAAGAGGGGCAGTGAGGGTAAGAGTGAGCGGGGGAATGGAGGAGAAACAACGGAAAATGAGGAGAAACGGAGCAAAGCATTGTGATTAAATAAGAAGAGAGAGAGAGAGAGAGAGAGAGAGAGAGAAAGGTCAACGATTTGAAATAACACGCGACTTGTGGAAAAAAAGGAGGTTTTTATTAAGGAAGGACAAAACCGTCTGGATGAGGAGGAAAACAAGAAACTGGTACTAATTCGAAAGAAACTCACATGGAAAAAGCAGATCAGGAAGAGACGGAGGACAGGAGAGATGCAATCAAAAGTAAGCCAAAAAGTAACGATGAAAAGAGTGAACACAAAGTGTATGGATTGTTAAATATTGCAAAGAGACAAAAAAAGAGGTCAAAGGGAGGGAGTGAGGTGAAGAGAGGCCAAGACACAACATGAATAAAGGCCCAAATCCCCCCCCCCTCCTCTCTAGAGTCCATGCTCACACAGGTCACCATGTGGTGGACTCTGAAGCTTCAGTGTTTATCCAGCTCTGCATGGGTCTGTAAACCTTTCTGTGTTCTAACCTCTCTCCATTTTTCAAAAGCATCTCCAATATTGATCCTAGTTTGAGCACGTTTCTGCTCGTGGAGCTTATTAGAAACATGCAGAGGCTTTTTAGGTCGGGTACAATCACTTCTATCTGAACCACTTCTCTTGCCCGCTTCCATCGCTGCAACACCTGTTGACCTGATAACTGCTCTCATATCTGACAAACCGAGGGGCGTCCAAAACGGCCGTGTGTGGGGGGGGGGGGCGTGTCTTAAAAGCGCCTACCTTCTCTGGTCCAAACAAATCCAGATCATTCAGGAGCAGAATCTAAAGTTAGAAGGAGGACATACTGGCTGCTGCATTGTTGTCAGAGAAGCCAGCACTTCAACATGTTTCCTTAATGATCAGATAGTAAGATCACTTTATCATTTCATTTAGTAGATATCTGACAGATTGGACCTTTAAAATCAACTTCATTAGACAGTGACACGAGGTACATTTAGCATTTTGGAGAAAATTGGAAAAGAGAGGAGATTGGGAAATGGATGGAGATTAAGAAAGTTGAAAGATGAAACAAAAGCACAAATTAAAAAAAATCAACTGGATTGCAAAAAGAAAAACAGACCAAGATTGAGAAGTTCTGAAAATGAGAAAGGAAACAGAACAAGATGCAGGAATCTAACTTGTGGGAAAGAGAATAAAAAAAAAATCTAAAGAGAAAGAGAAAATTAGAGCGAGTGGGGGGGACAGAGAGGGGATAAAACTGAAGAAGAAGAAAAAGGAGAGAACAGTTTTATTCTTGTTCCAAATGTTTTCATAGAACCCGTCAGCGGTTTGTCCCGTCGAGCCAAATTTCGTCGAATGTCTGATCTGAACCCGGAGAGGACAGAATCAGAGCAGATCACAGAGGATTTCAGCTCCGCACGAACACTGAGGTGATTGTCTTTTCTCTCCTTTTTCCCACCCCTCCTTATTCCATCCTTTATTTCCATCCAAAGAGAAACGCAAAAGACCCAAAGCTCTCAATCTGGACGCTGAGAAATCCATAATTACTCTGTTCGTCCTGGAAAATCAAGCTGAGTCTGCATTTATTTTAAAGGATTGCTCTCTTCAGAAATTATACATGAGAGACTTTTCAATCCATCTTTCTCACAAACTGTTGGCGCTGGACCTGCTGCTGCATACATCTCCATGAATTATCCAGCAATAAATAAAGCTATGATGTTGGCCCTATCCTTCTTCTTGCATCTTCCTCTATCCCGGTTTTCAAACCAAAACCAAGGATAGGAAAAGCCAAAGATTTCTGCCTCTTAAAAGGACATTTTTTTCTTGCCCCTGTAACTTTGCTAAATGTTGCAGCTCATGATAGATTAAAGGTGGATCTTTGTAATATAAAACAGAGTTATGTTTTTTACCTTCTCTTTTGTAAAGTGTCTTGAGATAACATTTCTTATGAATTGGAGCTAAATAAAGAGAGTTTGAAGGATCAGCTGCTCCCAACCGTTCAGATGAATTCCTCACATGTTTTATGTTTTGGTTGTACGACTGCATACATTCACAGTCGGAGCAGAGCCACAAGCAGATTCTCCTTGTCATGCCCACCCCGATTGCCTCTGCTCAAAACGACAAAGAGCATCTTAAAGAACCATGGACACAGCATGGCCGGCCTGTTGGATGTGTCTTCCCTCTCTCACAAAAGGCAAGGCAAGTTTTTTTATTTTATAAAGCACATTTCAGCAACGAGGCAATGACAAGTGCTTCACACACAAGACATCCAAAACTTCATGACAAAGGGAAAAAGAGACAGTAAAATGTCATTAAGACAAATCCCAGAGAAGATTAGATATGAAATAAGTTAATATAGAAGATCAATCAGAAATGAGGACATGTGTCAAGCTCCGCGATTAGACAGTCTGAGAGCCGCAGTGCATTGTGGGGCGGTTTAGTTTGAGCAGTGCATTACCAACTTAAAAAATCTGGCCGATCTAGTAATCATCCGGATATTTCTCGTAAACAAGAAAAATGCATACTTATGATTTTTGATCATACTACATACATCTGACAACACATTAAAATCAATAGTAGTATGAATGTAGAAGAAATGAAATGAAGACAGAGAGAGAGAGAGTAGATGAAAGGGGTGGATTAATTGAAGTATCAGGGGCAGGTGAGTAATGAGCACAGGTGAGGATGATCTAGAGCTCAGGAGACACATGATGGCAGGAACTGAAAAACAAATTCAGGAAAAGTAATGTCGACAGATTGAGTGGATGTTACCAAGTTGCAACCTCCAACCAATGAGCTTCAGGGTGAGAATATGAGCGCAGACTGACCCTGAAACTGTCCTCCAAAACTTTTGATTTAATGTATTCAGTGTTGCTTCAGAGACTCACAAACCAAAGTGTATTCTTAGAAGTGTTTATTTTGTGAAATGATTTTTTTAAAAACAGAACAGATGCATTTACAGCCCTCCCACGTTTTTCTTAAACATAAACACAAACAAAAACCATTTACTACGGAAAAATACATTTATAATCCCTGACAGACAGATTTAGAAGCACCGCAGTGACACTTCTCGGAAAACATGCTTTTTATTCGTCATTATGTGACTGCTGAGAAAAATATCCTTTGATTTTTATCCCCATTTTCTTTTTTCTAAAGATAATTATTACCAAAAGCCTGAGAGTTATTGCACGACTTAAAAAAAAGTGTCTGTCTCTCTGATGTTCTTTGTGTGTCACAGTAAATTAAAATGGAAACAAGACTGTGTTTGGTGTCAACAGAAAAGAATGCCAAATGCAGATGTAAAAGTATTTCTTTTTTTAATACTTTCTCTGAGCTGCTGCTTCTCTCTGCGGCTCCGTCCTCCGGAGGAAATGTTCGGAAAAATCTACTGTTTCTCTGTTTTTACCCACAAACAACAGTGTGGTAAAAAGGACTGGTTTCACTATACAAGATACCAGATTGTGTTCTACTGTTTCATGTAAAAAAAAAAAAAGAAAAGTTGTCTGCAAGAATAATGCATTACAGATGCAGAATGAATCCTGTTGGTAAAGCGTCTGTTTTGAGCTCCCGCTGTTGACAAAAATATTACAGGATAGATGCTACATAAACACATCCAGAGAGGCCTCTGCAGTGGATACAACTGTTGATTTTTTTTATTTTCTCAGCACAAACAAAACCACAAGATTGCATTTGAATTTCCAGTTGTTTAGGTGAAAGAAAAACGGTGTGGGAAGGAAGGTTTCCCGTTTCTAGTGTCACTGTAATTAATTCAAGACCAGTACACTGCAAAAAAAAAAAACTCACATTTTAGCGAGTGTATTTGTCTAATTATTAGTCAAAAAGATCTCATTGCACTTATTTTAAGCCACATTCACTGTATTTAGTAATTCAGATAGTAAATCTCATTTATGGGGCTTAACCAGGACATTTTGTTTGCAGATATTTTTTACTAAGAAATTCAGGCCTTATTTTTTTTATTTTATTTCAAACTTTGTTGAGATGATCCATCTCAATTTCAAGGTGTTCCCAACAGATTACAATTTTCAACATGACAGAAAAGGACCAAAAAACAAGACAAAATGTTAACAATACACAGACAACAAAAAGCAACCCACTCAGATTAAAATTGAGTAGTAGATGAAAAACATTACAACCAAATGATGGCGTTCAGCCATATCTAAGAAAATAATATTAGTGGATCCAAATATATTTATAAGTCAATACAGATATTGACATCTTGATGAGATGATTATCTGGACTTGTCGGCTGAATGCGGCTTACATTAGGTGTACTGAAAAATGTCTGACAAGAATTTGGACAAACATACAACGATATGAGTTTTTGCAGTGTAGAGATCTACTGGGAGGCAAGATCATGACACAACACATTTCAGTGGAACAAATAATTCAAATAATCTTTAAAGGACTTTTACTTTATTGCCAAGAGTCATGTTGGAATAGCATTATATCTGTCATGTTTGAAATACAAAATGTTGGCAAGGAGGCAATTAACCTAGCTTAGCACAAAGACTGCAAGCAGCGGGAGATCAGGAAGCCTGAATAGGGTTCAAATTCTGCTCATTGTTGTTAAATTTAAATTGATATTTAACAACTACATGAACAATACTTTCAGATAAAATTATGTTTTTGTCGTTTGAGAGGGAGTAAGAAAGTGTAACTCCATCATGTAACAAAACAGCATGAGCAGTGACTGTACAAAACTAACTTTAAAACATTTATCTTTGTTTACAGTTGTAGTAACAACATTCAACAATTTGATAAGTAGGTATTAGAGGTGCAGCTCTGTTAAATATTGGAGAATGCCAAGCTAGAGCTCTACGTCTTATTCCTGTCTTAATGCTAAGCTAGGCTAACTGCCTCCTGGTTACAGTTTAAAAACTCAGCAAGTGGTCAGTATCAACCTTCTCATCTAAATCTTAGTAAGAGACTGAGTTGGCATGATTCATAAAAAGTCCTAAAATTGATAAAAACAGAATCCATAAAACAACAACACAAACATAGTCTTATTTGTACAACAAAATACTTAAAATTACAGAAATTTAACTTTTAATAAGTAGTGTTCCTTCTATACAGCTAAGACTTTAAACCCAGTGCAAAGAGAACATTTCATAGTCTCAATTTCTCCTTCACATACTGCCAACAGGCATAGCATCAATATATACAGTAAACAGCTACAAGAAAAACATTAAAAACCCAGCACATGAACCATTACCCTTCAAAGTTTTAATTAAACTTAGTAATAGACCGATTTGGTCAAATAGCTTTCCAGTTTCCTCAGGTTTAAAGTTGCTTTGCATAAATTGGCAGACCTTGGACAAGCTGAATTTAAAACTCTAGATATAACAAGACGCTGTTTTTATAATCTACCAGTTTTGTTCCAATATGAACTTTTAGAACCAAATGTTCTGATACAAAATTACCCTTAATAACTCTGAAAAAAAGACATTTTGTTTAAACAAGTGATGTGCGTGTGATACCAGAGAGGCTTCCTGGTTAGAAAGAATGATTTATGAATCTTTAACATATCTGTGTTTTTAGCCAAAAGCAAATTTAAACTTGCAGGCTTTGGCATGAAGTTTGACGTGAGGCCCTACCGGTTTGACCGAGCGGGAGCAGCGAGTATCACGGTCAGAGAGAACCCGACCCGGCTTGTAAAACATCCTGATAGTTTGTGGGAGACATCAGTGGTTTGCTCTGGGTCTGTGGCCAAGGCTTTCCCGTAACACTGCTGAAGGTTTGGAGGCTGGATCGAGTCCTTCCCAGAGACTATTTTCAGTCTTTGTTCATCTCCACAGTTTGTCCTTCATGTTCCCATTATATATATATATATGAAATTAACTATTCTAAATGTCATTAAGTTCATTGAGATGAATATTCATTTGGTCCTGCATGTTTCAAAAAAAAATATTTGAGATGATCTTGAAATTCATAGTTAAGAACTACACAGTGCATTTTGCTTGCATAGGCTTGTTTTCTTGTCGTCTGGCACCAGGGGGGTTAGAGTGCAGAGAAACACAACATGGCACTGAACTACGACAAGCACTTGCTGATATTGTAATCCCTGAAACATTTTTAACCACAGAAAAATGTAAGGGTCATAAATGTATCCAGCTATTCACAAAGACTCAGTTTATTAGCGTTAACACTGCTAACGCAAAACAAAAACAAAAAAAAACTAGCACCCTTGATAACAATCTAAAACCATGGTGCTATTTTAAAGTACTCTCCAGCTGCCTTCAGCTTACTTAAGTTCATTTTTTTTCTTTTTACTGGAGGCGCACCTAAAGCACTTAAAGTCAAATATTACACCCTGAAAATGTACTGATAAAAAAGAATCAATGGTGGAATTACGCAACTGAAATGGTGAGTTTTCTCTCCTTAAGTGTGCTAACGTCACCAGCTAATGCTACACTAGCTAAGCGACTGGACGTAGATGGTTTTGCTGCTGGCTTCTTTTGGTCAGAGGGTAACCAGTGCTAGCAAGCTAACCCACCTTAGTCTACACTAGCCACCCCGAGTAGCCTGTGGATTGTAATATAGCCGGTTAGCTAGCAAGTTAACTGTAAAATATCACTTCTAGGAATGTATAAGTTGACCCTAAAAATAAGCAAGAATCAGTATGTTTACTTTGTCAAAAGTGCTTTGTTTGCCATTTTCCAGTTAGCAATTCCAGTTAGAGTTGGTAGAACAAAACCAATCACTTCCATCTTACTTTTAAGCGTTAAAAAAACCCTAAACTTTTATGAGTTGATAGTTGGAATCTAAAAGATAAAAGCAAGACATAGAAATGGCTTCGACTAAAAGTATGAGCAACAACTTCCCTTCACTCTCTACCATGTAACAATCGACCAGTTTGAATCAATCATTCCCAACTGTGCAATAAGAAGGAGGTATAAACGAGAGATGAGATGACAAAGTATTTATCCAGTGATACAGGCACTGTAATAGACAGCACTGCTGGCATCAGAAAGAGCAGATATTAGAGGACTACTTGCCTCTTCACAACCACCAGCACCGCTCAGAATGCTACTGACATCCCTGTTAACACTGGTGGTTATGCTACCAACACCGTTGCGCCCAGTCATGACTTTGGACCCACCCCCACAACGTCCGTAGACCTCTTCTCGATTCCTTCCAACATTTACATACTGGTCAAATTCATGCCTATCCACCTCGGACCAAAACTCAGCAGAGGAAGACCCTAAATGCCCAGACGACTCAGCATTTGAGGGCTCTAAGTGCAAAGAGGGAGGGAAGGTTGAGGGAGGGATTGAGGACGATGAGCAGGAAGAAGAAGTCTCCGGAGGAGGTGAAAGCTGCCCTAGCTGAGAGGGCATGTAGTAACCAGAATTCAGGGTGCTGCTTCCATACATCTGGCCGAAGTAGCCAGAAGAAGAAGAGGTTTGATTTGGCATTTGTTGAGATTTGATCGGCTCAGGAAGGCTGATGGACGGCTGGGTGTAGGAAACAGGGGAGGAGGAATCAGATAGAGGTGGTTGGCACTTTACAGGACTTCTTAAGGCAATGTGATGACCAGAGGCATGAGGAGGGTTTAATCTGGAGGACATGTTTGACTCAACAGAACTCATTCTAGAGTCAACTCTGGGACTTCTGCCTGGACTCAAACTAGAGTTCATACTTGTGCTTAAACTTGCACCAACACTCATTCCTGAACTCTGACCGTACGTTGCTGCACCATGTATGGAGTTGTGGTGGCTGTGGTTGTTGTAACCGTGGCCGTAATGCTGGTTATGATGGTGGAGGTGGTGATGGTACCCGCTCCAACCTCCCATCCCTGCGTCCTCCTGCACATGTTGGGGGAAGAACACCGACTCCCCAGCAGCTCCTTCTTCCAGAATATCCAGAGGGGACATCTCCGGAGTGGGCAGGCCATAGCTCTCCAGCTCTAGGTGTCCCGTGGCCTGGAGGTCCCTGAAGTGTCCAAGAGAAGGCAGCAGGTGATGGGAGTGATGGTGATGCTGAGGGTGGGCACCTGGATGTCCATAGGTCGAATTGTCCGCACCCAACGGACTCATTCCAGGTCCTAATCCCAGGCCTGGAGCCCCGCCTTGGGCTAAGCTGTGAAGCAGAAGGCCCGGTTCAACGCGTTTGAGTTTCTTGGTGGTCTTCTTGCGGCGAGGCCTGTACTTGTAGTTTGGGTGATCCTGGAGGTGCTGGACACGGAGACGTTCTGCTTCCTCCACAAATGGTCGCTTGTCCGTAGCACTGAGGGCTTTCCATGACTGACCTGAAAGGAAGGGGACAGGAGAACGTTTCAAAATAAGTCAAATTATTTCCATTTTGTCTGCAGACAAAGACAGTAGAGCCAAGAGAGAATGATGACATTGATTTCACCGACCATAATTGTTCACATCAACAGCTTTATCAGTTTGTGAATTCTAGAGCTGTCCCTGCCAAACTTTTCTTGATTAACAAAACATGTCTGGCCAACAAATAATCGTCCATCTATCCATTATCTATACTGCTTATCCCTTTCGATGCTCTGGGAGGGCTGTAGCCGATCCCAGCTGTCGTTGGGAGAGAGGCGGGGTACACCCTGGACTGGTTGATAGTTAATCACAGGGCTGACATATAGAGACAGACAACCAAACTACCATTCACACTCATGCCTATGGAGTCACCAATTAGCCTTAGGAGCATGTCTTTGGACTTGGACTTGTCTTTGGCCAAAGTACTCAGAGATAACCCACATATGCATATACATGCAAACTCCACACAGAAAAAAAGACCCTTTCCCATGTGATTTGAATCAGAAACATTCTTGCTGTGAGGCCACAGTTCTATTCACTGCATCACCGTGCAGCCCACAACAAAATATGAAATAGTCAGAAATGACAAAAAATATTTATTTCCCCCCAAAGAAATGTTATTTCTCATGGAAAATTTAAATAAACCAAGCAAACAAGATCTTTTTTGACACTGGGAGTGGTTAAATGTCACCAGCTTTATACAGAAAAATCTTTATAAAGAAAATAAATTGATTATCATAGAGACAGTAGATAGATAGATGATGTTTTTGCCTTTGATTGCCTGAAAACAACCGAAACATGAAGTGCTAATATGCAGATTTAAGACCGGCCTGGTTTCTGTCATGCCTTAAAAACAGGATGAGTGAGGACATGTCCCAACATGTCTGTGTTCGTAGTTAAAAGTAGTGAAATAAAAACCTTCGATAAACCAGATATGAGAACTTATGATGGATTTAAGCTAGTGTAATAATGTTTTTTATTCACAGTTCTCATGGTTGCAGACAGCAGCGGCCCTGAGATTTAAAAAGCATTGTTCTTTCCACAAACTTTATTGTTTGAATCTCAGAGGAGCTCTGAAAATCTTGAGTTGTGTATCAGCTCAGCAGACGGAGACGCTCCATGTTTGATATTTCATAAATTTGAATCAGAGCTTGTTGCACTGTAATAAGAAAAAGACTTCAAATAGCTACATGCCCTGTGCAGTAATCTTACTTAATCTCTTTCCAACATCAGTAAATATAATTATTGTATTATCAAGCACATTTTTATTTTAGGACTTAAAGTATAACAACTGGCTTATTTTAAAGTTGAAAGTGATGAAATCCCATCTTTAACTGATTTTTCTTTGTAGCTATAAACTCAAATAGAAAAAAGATTTATTAACACAGATGTGACTTAGTGTGCATCCGTCCAGCTGATCGATCATGGTTAAAACAATGGCAGCAATAACAACACATTGCAAGAACTGACTTCACATGATGGGCTCCTCTTTAAGTGATTCTCAAAGCAACAACCTGTTAACATGAAGGATACAAAAATAAACAAATCAACTCCATCCGAACTCTTCAAATCAAATCTTCACCCTCTGACAGTTAAAAGGTCTCATCCAGTGTTTCAAATTTCAGGGAAGAACAACAGCTGTGGATTGCATGGATTAATTTTTGTTGTGGTGTAATTCATATTTAGATTCAACTCTGGAGTTTGGAGAATAATCAGCACATTTTAAACAGCAGAAAGATGATTGATGCTGCAGGAACTTTCTCTGGACTTTTGGGATTTTTTCAATTATCCTGAAACTGAGGAAACTAGAAAACCTTTTGGACCTCTTGAGTGAGTGATTGAAGCTAAAAAGATTAATTTAATATGTAGATCCAGACACCATAGATCAGCTCCATCCATCTGCAAGTTTTTCAGTTTAAAAAAAAAAGAGAAAGAAAACTTGGCTAAACACCAAAGAGGTATTGCATCGACTTCAATTTTGAGAATGAACCTGTTTCTGAAGCTTCTTTAAAAAGCAGTGTGTGTGTGTGTGTGTGTGTGTGTGTGAGAGAGTGTGTGTGTGTGAGAGTGTGTGTGTGTGTGCGTGAGAGTGTGTGTGTGTGTGCATGCGTGTTTTTGCGTGTATCTGTGTGAGTCCCTTTTTGCGCGCCTTCTGCAAGCCTGTCTGAGTGCAGGATGAGAAAGGAGAGGGAATATAATAACTTTATATTTGAATATATTTTGATTTGAATTGGTTGGCTCAGGGTTGTTTAAAATCTCACTTTATTGTTTTTTCTATGTTTTACTGTTTAAAATAAGCACTTGAATTGAAATGAACAGAATTTAAAACAGAATGAATTCACAATGAAACCGACTGAATACACAAGCCATGCTGCGTCTACTGAAGATAAGACGGGACCAAAGTGCATCTCTTTTAAGTCGTATCTGATTGATGGATTATTAGAAAGATAGAGAAACATAATGTAGATGTAAGTGTGCGTAATGTTTAGTCGTAAATGTGATTATCTGTGACAGACATGGTTACAGTCATATTTAAATGATGCTCTGCAGAGTTTAAAACTTGAAGTGAATATTGTGAATACTGCGACTTGGATCGGATGGATATCAACAATTCAGTCAATGAAAACTGATTCAGTATTTAGTCACAGATACATACTGACATCCTGGTGAGTCTCAGGAGTTTCTTCCCTGATTATTGTGCAAAAAAGTTTGGAAATTGACATCAATCTGGTTCGACTAGTTTAATGCTCATCAAACATTTTACAGTTTTTGTCCTGAAACACTTTTTGTGTCTTACCGAGCATCTTGCTGAGCACGGCGTTGTGGAGGTCCGGGTTCTGCACGGCCAGCCGCTTCCTCTCGTCTTTAGCCCAGACCATGAAGGCGTTCATGGGCCTGCGGATCCTCTGCTCGCCCCCCGCGGCCTTCCCATCGGCCGCCGACACACCCCCCGTCGGGGTCAGGTCCGACGGGCTCTTTCCCCCTGAGCCGGACGTCAGAGAAATCCTCTGCTCCGTCCTCCTCATGGTTCCCGCTCCGACTCCGAGGCTCTCAGGAGAGCTGCAGTCCCCCGAGAGGTTCTGCTCGAAACCCATCTCGGAGTCCGACGCGGGGCTCGGGGTCCCGGACGCCCAGGGGCCCCCGAGGGACATCCGGGTCGCATGCAGAAGAGTCTCTCTGGACAAGCTGGGCTCGGCTAAATTCATTCCAAGACCGGGCTTGGATTCAACTTTCTTTCTTTTTTTTTAGTCCGAGTGAGATCCTGCAAACGTCTGTGTCAGTTTGTCGGGTTGTAAAGTTCTGGAAAAGATTAGCAACTCAAAACGCTTCAGATGACGGAGAGACAGATCAGGAGACGAGTTTGATGGATTTGGAGCACAAATCCCAAAGCAAAGCATCGAGATGTGAGAGGAGGAGAGGGAAAAAAAGAGAAAACAAACAAGTTGTGGTGCAGGATATTCCCCCTGAAAGTGATCCACAATGACTCTGCTTCTTTCTTTTCTTCACTCCGGTTTCTCTCTCTCTCTCTCTAAAGACAACAGTTCTTGTTTGGAGTGTGCGGTGCAGCGGTTTGTCCAGAGCTCAATTCCCCCCGCCGTCACTCAGGCCGTCCGACTCGCTGTCTCTCTGACTGTCTGCCCTGTTTGAAAGTTTTGAAACTTGTGGCCAGATTCTGCCGACCCACGCTGGGTATATATATACCCCGCCCTTACCGATCACATAAATATAAAGCTGGGGGATTTTAACCAATGAGACGCCAGGCAGGCGCGAGGGAAAAAGATGAGTGTGTGTGGGAGACAAAGTAAAGGAGGGAGGGAGGGAGGGGGGGAGGCCTAAATGTCGCCTCCCCCTCTTTCCTCCTCCCTGACCGCCACCCTTTCCTCCCCCCTGAAGCTCCTCGCACACACACACACACACTCACACACACACACACACACACACACACACACACACACACACACACACACACCATGTCCGCCTGAACAGGGAGATGTAATCAGAGAGGTTCCATTGTTTCTGCCCAACTGAGAATGGAGCTTCTCACACACACACACACACACACACACACACACACACACACACACACACACACACACCAATACACACATTCAAGACACATGCATGCAAACTGTTGCACACACACACACACACACACATATAGGCTACATACATAAATGCACAGACATATACACACACACACACACAAAACGAGCACACACATTAAAACGAGACCGAGAAGACACATGTGTAATTAAGTCTGCACACAAATGAGAGACGAAACATGAATACACACACACATACTGTATAGTATGCGTTTCTATATATGTGTGTGTGTGTGTGTGTGTGTGTGTGTATTTGAGGGCAGGACAGTGGTAACACAGTTGACCACAGTCCCAACCAAAGCGATTAGTGGCTGAGCTTAACAACAACTCACCATATGAGAGAGAGAGAGAGGGAAATAAGAGAGAAGGAGAGAAAGGGAGAGAGCGATTGGGTTCATGCATTTATTACCCCAACGTGTTTTTTTATCTATTTGTGTATTTTAAGGATTGTTTATTCTTTAAGGATTGTTTATTCGGCCAGAAAAGTCGCAGTGAGATGCATCATCATCTTCTGAGTTTCAGAAGTTTAATTTAAACCCAACATCAAAATCTGTCCCCATGCATTCAACTTTTTAAAACGGCATTTTCCAAAAAAAAACCTCTTATTTAATCACAAGTTATCCTGCAAACCTCTGATTGCTTTCCTATTGCCGAGTCATCAAATGTGTATCATCGTCCCGGCCCCCCCTTTGGCCTCTCATATAAATACATAAGGGGCCGTTTGTTTGTCAAATAAGCGCTGATTTCAAGGTTGGTTAAAAACGGTCAAATCAGGGATGTCCATCCGAGTCGTCTTTTAAGTTATTTTTCAACTGATTAAAATGCATCAACATGCCATTTAACGCGAGAAACTTTCACCTGTGAACCTGTTTTGAACCTGTTTTGAATGGTGGCCAAAGACGCTTGTGCATATGGGCAGTGAAATGCACGACTGTTCTGCAGGATCACGCAGACAAACATTACTCTACAAGACATAAATATATCTATATAGTCAAATGTGGAAAAAAAAAAAAAGATAAAGAAGAAAAAAGTTGATTTTAAGTGTTCGGTGTTAAAGTATGACAATGTCTAAGTGACTGGTAAACCTTTATATTTAAGCTTTTGCTGAGATAATAACAAGAACAAAAAAAGTTTTAATAAGTTTGATTGAGTTTGTTTATTGTGCGAGAGTTGTGCATGTTGAAAATGTGAAAGGGTCCTGCAGATCAGTGGCAACTCGTTCTAGCTCTCTTGTGCACAAACATCACATTTAATAATTGTCCTCTTACTGTTTGATTTTGCAGGAAAGAAAGACTGAACTATTTGTGATGCTTTTCATGTGCTGCTTGAAGAATCTGAAAGTAAGACAGACACAGAGAACAGTGCTGCATTTATGAGATACTTAAGAACAACAAATGTGTGATTTAGACATAGTGCATTGGATTAAATATCCTGAAGTGTTAAACCTTCATGTGCTTATAGAGGTTAATCAGTCTCAGGATGAATCAAAGAGAGAAGTTCAGCTTTAAAGAAAAACAAACTGATTTAAATTCAGACTTCATTTTCAAACGCGTCGCTCATTTCAACGACTTCTTAAGATGAATATTGTATGTGGTGTGTTTGTCTGTCTGCCAAGGACATGCCCCCCTACCCTTTCCCTCCACCGCTATATAATGACCCCCTGCATACACACACACACACACACACACACACACACACACACACACACACACACACACACACACACTTTCCTTCCCCACGCCCAGCTCCAGGGGAGACTGCAGCGGCGTCTCAGAGCCTCCTGCTCAACCCTCCAGGAACTACTCCCACTTACCACTGCTGTCCCTGGCTCCATGTGCATGTGTGTGTGTCTGTCTGTGTGTGTGTCTGTCTGTGTGTGTGTGTGTGTCTGTCTGTGTGTGTCTGTCTGTGTGTGTCTGTCTGTGTGTGTCTGTCTGTGTGTGTGTGTGTGTCACTGTTTTTAGTGTCTAAGTATATTGAAGATATCATGGTGTGTTTTCAGGGGCAAACACTGAAGGTCATAGTTGACACGTGAGCCTTCAAGCTCTGTCCTCTTTTTTTGGGGCTCATATTAAGCCTAATATTTCATTAAAGGTAATGACAGCTTATTGTTTCTGTCAAAAAAGTAGCACCACATCACCTGGGTCTGTTTACTTGCTCAGTGTAGAACAAAATAGTTTACTGTGCCAAGAGGTAGTTTCTGCTTAAAATTCCCCCGGCACAGGGGCGAAGCTAGACGGTGCCAGGGGGTCCCCCCTAGAGATCTGAATGGCCACCCCACGACTATGATCGGTTATTTGTTTTGTAAGAGGCAAAAATTGTGTTTCAATCAACTACTGCTAGTAGCTTTCTTTGTATTTCAATGTATCCAATTTCATTTAGTTAGTACTATAAATCAATGGTTCTCAACTGGGCGAGCCTCAGGACCCCCCCACATCAACTCCTTCATCAAAAATCATGACCCAAACTATTTTTAAACAATTCCAATATATTACATGAACAATTATGCAGTTTGGATTGTGTTTAAAAGGCATTTCATAGACTTTTTTTTGGACAATCTTTGACATTTTCAAGACCAACAAAGGCAGCTCCGCGACCCTCTTTTGGGTCCCGACCCACACGTTGAGAATCACTTCTCTACATCGTACTTTTGATTAAAATACATTTTAATCCAGGATTAAGTGGAGGCCATTTAAACATGGCTACTATTTTTAAAGTAAAAAAAGTAAAGTAAAAAAAAGTGTGTGTGTGTGTGTGTGTGCACTCAAGACATCCAGCCAACCTGCAGAAGTCTGCGGCCCAGTTCAGCCTCCCCAGTCCCCAAAAAAGTGTGTTTCTGCCCCAGAATTATTTTTTTAAATATTTAAAAATGTGTCAACATGTAAATTTGATTATTGAACTAAAAGGTTGTTTTATTGACTTGAAGGATAAAGGTTTGAAAACTCACCTTAATGCAACGTCGTCTGGGGATCATGAATCACTAAATAAAACATTTTAACAGTTGTTGACATACTTCAGACCAACTACAGCCATGCAGCCGCTGCAGCTTCCCTTAATCAGTTTATTTATTTTTGCTGTCAGACTGTTTGATAAAGAGGAAATCATGAACCCTCAGAGGAAACATCACTTTCCATTCTGCACCTCCAGCTCATCAGTTCTCTGCTCTTATGTAAGAACCCCGATGGAGTTCATTATCACTTAATGTCCCGTTCACAGATGCTTCTATAACTGAACATAAAAGAATGTGTGTGTGTGTGTGTGTGTATGTGTGTCTGTGTGTGTGTGTGTGTGTGTGTGTGTGTGTGTGTAAGACTGGCGTGGTACCACACCTTTGCCACAAAGGAAATTTGGCAGTGACTCCAGACTTTGTGGCGAGAAATAAAAGAGTCCAAGAGAGAAAGATGGAGGGAGGGAGGACACGACGACAGGGACATTTTTTCCTCCAACAACTCCTGATAATACACACACACACACACACACACACACACACACACACACACAAACGTGCACACACATTCTCGGCAAGAACCAAAGACACAATGGCATCGTAATGGGTGTGTTTACTGGTGTGTGTGCGTGTGTGTGTGTGTTTATGTGTGGGAGAGGTCATGTTCACACACCGTTCTATTTTGGAACACACTGAAGGAGGGAAGTGTGTGTGATGATAGATGGGAGACACACACACACATACACACTGTTAACACGGGTCGCTGCGGGAATCCCCCACCTCTATCACCCACTGATACACACACACACACACACACACACACACACACACACACACACACACACACACACACACACACACACACACACAAACACACACACAAACACACACACACACAAACAATGCTCAAATACAATAAAGTAATAACAACGGCAAACTAACAATCTGTTTGACCTTTGACCTGTTAAAATCAGACCCCATAAGCGATTAGTTTAAGTTTGAAGTAGAACATTATAATTTTAAGACAAACCTTTATATTAATCCTCAAGATGTGAATTCTATCCGTACATTGACAGGGATCGTCTCCCGCCGTGAGGTGCACGTGTGAACAGCCAGGTCGGGAGAATCTCCAGAGCGGTCCTCCTGAAGTTATCTAGATATTTTCAGGAGTGCATCATGTGAAAACAGCGTCAGTCAGAGGGGCTGTATGTGAGTTCTAGGCACTCTGCTGAGTTGAAAATAAGTAGTTATGACCAAACAAACAAACAAAAGATTGATGGCTACACGTGATAAAACTGAACTGGTGCAAACTCAAAGGAAAGACACAAATACAAACTTTTATACAAACAAAAGAAAACAGGTCAAATCCATCAGTCAGGACTCTTCCTGCATCACATTCTGCAGCTGCAGCGTGGTGCATATGTACTTTGCATGCAGTATGCATTGAAGAAATTGTCAATATTTGGTTAACTTTGGTCGGTAGCTCAATATATGATGATGATGATGTTGATAAATGAATGCATTTTGATATTTTGCTACTGCATCCAAGCACTGTGAAGTCCAAGGCAAATTTCCCACTGGGACAATGGGCCTGCTGGCTGTCCCCCGCTCACGACTCAAGCTAAAAGGAGATCATGCTTTTTCAGTTAAAGCCCCAAAACTGAGGAACAGCCTCCCTCTTCCCATTAGGTCTGCATCCTCTACTGACTCTTTATTTTTATATTTTAGCATTTGAGTCCTCTGGTCCTGAATAGACGGTTCTTTCAGATTCCAGTTATTGCTTTTATTATCTCTCCTATTTATTCTATCGTATTTTATGTTGTATTTTTTGTATATGTTGTAATCCCCTGTAAACTGTTTCCTTGATGCATTGTACAGCACTTTGGTCAGCTGCTGCTGTTTTTAAATGTGCTTTATAAATAAATGTGACTTGACTTGACAATAAAGTTCATCTTATCTTATTTTATGTGATGCAACATCTTTCACAGAGATTTCAGAAACACAAGGGGGGCTCAGTCGATGAGCAGCCCAAATGGTGTAGCACAGGGGTCTCCAACCTGTCTTCATTTCCATTCAGAGCTACTCTGAAAAAATGAAAGTGGCCAAGAGCTACTCGCATGAAATCGCTTGCATTTATTTACAGATCAGCTGAATTATGCTAATGTTTGTACAATGTTCAAGAAAACATTACTACTTTATACTTACGCATTTTTATGGGCCAAAGATATGAATAGTTTATATTTACTGTCGTCAGATTATTTTTTTTTTTAACATGGTCAACCTATAGGCCAGCTACTGAAAACATGCCCCTTGAGATACGGGTTGGAGACCCCTGGTGTAGCATATACGTATGTCCACAGAGATGCATTATCTCTTTTAAAGGTTGTTTGTATGAGTCGTGGTTGGTTCTGTTTTCAAAGCTGTACCGCGCTCACACTTCATTGTTGTTTTGTTTTTGGTAATTATTCCCTTTTTTTTGTCCCGTCAAGTCTTTGGTGAGCTCCGAGAAGAGTTTCACAATCCCATGAAACTCAATCAAAACCCACTGTTCTATTCAAAAGATGCTGCTAAATGAGAAAATTAGTCTGTTGTTCTGACTTCTTGCTTGTGTTAGCTGTCTGCAGGCTCGTTTATGTGTTTATGTGTTTATGTGTGATTGTTTTATGATTTAAAAAAAAAAATCCATTGGTGTGAAAAGAAACCCGAAGTTCCCCTCCTCTAACTGGAGCTTTGACCAAACCTTTGAACAGTTTCAGGTTCTGGGAGTTTTTGAAAGTCACTCCAAACCCTGATTGAATAATTTTATAAATATGAGTTAAATTTACAACTTTATAAACACTCTCATTTATCTTTCCCCTGTTTGGAGACAGAGATATTTAGTAAAATTGACAGCTTGTTTTGAAGTCTGTTGCTAAGACTCTCCAAGGAAATACTGACAAAGAGCAGTGGAAGGTTTTTTCTCGCTTGTTGGTTTACTTATTTGAATACGTGTGCAGGTACCCAACATTTTTAAAAACCTTTACACAAATTGATTGGTGTTCTCCAGATGCTTCTATGGGCGCCAGAAAAAGCCTTTTAGTCCGTTCAAAGATGATTAAAAGTTATTTTAAACTGTGAATGAATTTGGTTAGTTGGTCTTTTTCCCCATCTTGTAGTGACGATTGTGAGTGTAGTTCCAGTTTTCAGTTGTGGGGAAAATAAAGGTGAAGAAGTAACCCCCAACTTCCACATACCCTGTGCGCCCCGGTCCGTCAGTGCCATGGTTTTGCTCCGTCGGACGGCGCGCACCCTTCCCCACTAGACCCGTTTCTGGAACATGAACGCAGCCATGAGCAGATGGAATAAAGACGAAAAAGTGATGGGAAATACAATCATAGAAACACAATCGTTGACTAGAGTGGCAGCGAACGGACCGCATCGCTCAAGGATTACGTGGAAATTGGGGTCAAATCCATAACTTTTGTTGTTGATTCAGCAGCTGGGTGCCACCATGTTTGATCACACACAGGTCTCACGAGAACAGTCACAGCCTCATCTCCGATCAACAGGTTAAAACACTCCTTAAGACTCCTTAAGGTTCTGGACATCAACAAGGATCCTTTCTGATCAATCAAGTTGATGGTCTTAATGATTTAAATGAATAATGCATCACACATTTGGTCGACTTGTAAATTCCCCCGTGTGAACACAGACCAAAACTTCAATTTAACAAACTGGTCCAAAGATTCGGACCAGAGCAAAACGATCTGTAGGTGTGAAAATGCCCTGAAGCTGTCAGGGACTAAAGACACAGTCCTCATCCGGTTGCACTGTCAGCTATCTGTCTGTCTCTCTCTCTGTGACTATTCATAGACACACAGCAGAGCTTATCATTTCTCATCCTGTAATTAATGCAGTGCAGCACCGCAGGACAATATACGACCTTTCCCACTCCACACAACGCCTCTGTTCTCCAGCCTCACACTTCTTGTTGTTGTCTCTCATCTCTTGTGTCCTGTTTGTGTCTTCGCTTTCTCTTCTCGTCCCCTGTCATTTTCTGCCTTCTCTTTTTGCTGACTCTCACGCGTTCTCACATCACCGGATCCTTGAAATCGTTTGTTTAAAAGTTTGATTTATTTTGTTTGAAGGCTTTGAAACTGCTCTCATGGATCCTTGATTCCTCAATCGTCCTTCCAAAGAAGCATTACCTTCTTCTATTTCAAATACAAGTGACAGGAAATCAGGAAACTCCCGAGCTTCTTCTCAGAATCACGCATGCAGGAAGGTAGCTGCAAGGGTCAGGAGATAACGCAGAAATGCATGATGGGAAAATGACCTGTAGGCCACGGACATATTTAGAAATATACTTAGGAGTCATCTTTAATGACAGGTCGAACAGTCAGTCAGCGTTTTGAGTTTTTTTCCCCTCATGAAGAAGGTTTTAATCTTGGCTCTTGACAGGGTTTCAGGTGTTACATGGACCACTAATAGTTAGAATAAAAGCCTGATAAGAACAAATATGCTTCATGTAAACACCTCGATAGAAAGAGACTGGTCCGATCCAGAAAGAACTAGTTCATGCAGTTTTTTTAGTCGGGTCAATATCCACCTGAACGCCTGACCTGATCGCTTCTTCCTGGTTGGGGTTAAATGATTCTTACTGAGCAGGTCCGCCCCTCTCTGGAGGTCCTCTTACGCTCTCCAGCTGTTTCTTAACTTCATGGGAAATATGTACTGCTGAGCTTGCAGATTTTTAATTAGGGAGAAGAACAGAAGAACATTCTGTTTTGCGGTACATGATTGGTAAATTTAGAAAAAAATAAATGAAAAAGTAAAATACAGATATCCAAAAAAAACAAACCCAAGAGGGGAGGGGAATGAAATCTAAGGCGCACAGTGAGTCGGTAAGTGGGCGGGGTGGAGGAGCAGTACCAGAAGGCAGGCAGTGACAACTCTACAATTCTACAATTCTACAATTCACTTAGCCGACGCTTTTATCCAAAGCGACGTACATCAGAGAGTAAGAACAACACAAGCAAGGATCTAGAAAAAAGAGAACAATGTCAGTAAGAGCAAACGATCAGCTTTGAGTCTGATTGGACACACAGGTGCTGACAGGAAGTGACCAGAGGCAAAACACAACATTGAGGGCAGTTCTTGAGAGCTCTAATCAGTATAGAAACCATCTTATAAGTCGTCGTTATCAAACAAAAACCATCGTCACTACCATCATCATCATCAATAATATCTAGAGTCTAGTCAGCGTCTTAGAACTCCTTCTTCTTCTACTATTTCCGGCAGATTAGAGCAGTGGGACAACTCTCACTTCTATCACTGTTTGAGCCATTCAAAGGTGCCGTGGTGTCATTTGTTTCCATCACTCTGGCTGCAGGAAGACACAGTGGGACAAATCGGCATGCGATTAAAAATAATTAAGCATTCATTTCAGACCTTAAGCACATCTCGATTAACGCATCAACGCTTTATTTTAGACAATTATCTTTTCAATCAATATATCATTATTTGTATGGTGCCAATTCAGAACAAGTATTACCTGCTGTTCCTGTTGTCCACACTTCCTCGCCGCTGGAGGTGGAGGTCGGAGCAGGCCGTGCATGATAGAGGATGGCGGTGGTTGTGGGGTCGACACAGTCCGATGTTGGAGGCTGGGCGTCAAGGACATGGGGTGGTAGTGCCAGATCACCTGGTTTTGTATCCAAACATATAGGATTGATCGATATCTACAGCCATAGTTATACTGCAAACGACAGGATATCTTTTCAGATATCTGTTGTTTATAAATTTAAGATAAGCAGATCTGTTAAAGGGTTCAATTAAGATTCCTGCCTCAAGAATTTGAAAATTAGAACCTAAAAAAAAAGGGATTGTGGGTCAGCTTCCTTTTCATTATCCTCCATGGGAATGAAGAGTTCAGCATATTTTTTATAATTCATTGCCAAAAGCCGGAGCATCCTATAGCATACCATTCCTCCTGATTACAAGTGCATGATGCGTTATCAAAAAAACATAAATCAGTGTTCCTGGTTATATTTAGTGACATTTTCATCATATGGTTGGGAGACCCGATTCATTTAGATGAACATACTTGTGTGTCAGTCTTGGTGCCTGTTGGTTCTCTCCAATCCTCAGCGGAGATATTTACATACATATGATTACAAGTTTGGAGACGTACAGACAGGAAGTGTAGGCTTAACCACCGTCTCTATATTACAAACCTCCTGATCTTGTTTAGTTATTCTTCAGAACGATTCTTCAGTGGTTAGTTCTGCTTAAACAACCAAATCAGCCGCAAGAGCTTCAGTTCAGTCAACTCCAGTCAAACTGTACCACTCTGCCCGAATGACAGCTCGAGCGTTTTACGATTCAGAGCTTCACGCCGTCTGGGAAAATCTGACTGTGTGGAGGAATAATTAACACTCTTTCTCCTTTATAATCACCGAGGAGGCAACAGTTATCAGAGAGAAGTGTCGCAAGTGGTTTCACTGTGGTCGGACTCGCTGGCAAACCATTCAATGACTAAGTGGATTCAGAGCGGTCGCTGACCAGCCAACATGCCCAAAACATGTTTGGCATTCCTTCCATTAAACCTGCTTACCTGCTTTTATTAGCTTTACATAATTCCAATGGCCGTAGTTTCAGAACATACAAATATCCATGACACACCAAGTTGGAATAATGAACAATGGTTTTGGATCGACACATTTAGTGCAGTATCAGCAGTAATGCAAGCATTGCACTGGACCTTGAGGTAAAGAGGGAGCAGATGCTTTGGCTAAAGGTTTTGATTCACTAGCTTTGGGTCCTGAGCTTTGGTTGGTGATAGAAAGAAAGACATTGAGGATATGAGTGGTCGAGATTGAGGGTAATGAGCTCCTACCCATTAAAACAAGGTGGTTTGGACATCTGATTCTGACGCCTCCTTGGAACCTCCATTTGGAAGTTTTCTGCAAACAACACACTGAAAGGAGACCCCAGTGTAGACCCAAAACTTGCCGGTGGGGTTATATATCTAATCTTGGTTGATCAGCACCAGGATCCCCAAGGAGGAGCAGGAAATGTTACTGTAGAGAGATACGTCTGGTGTACTTACTTAGCTCGATGCCACAGTGGCCAAGCCCTAAATTAGTAGAATAAAGTTGATGTTCAAATGGATGTTTGGATGGACTTTTGATCAGTCACTTTTTGATGTCATTCATACAATTCATTAGGACAGAATCCTGCACCAACTGCATGTAGAATAAGGCGAGTCGCCGGCTGAGCTACAGATTTTGTAAAATCACTAAAATTGTCAAATGCAGATCCCATCCATAGTCATATGTTGTGAAGATGTGGTTGGAGGGAATGTCAGACACTGGTTGACAATCCAACATGCACTTCATTTGAAGTATGCTGACACTTTTAGAAAGGCACCCAGACTGACAAAAATGACACCAAATATTCACAGATTACAGTAGCCTCAGCCTCACTTTGAAATTTAACCGTTTAAATGTCATGTAACATGTGGTATCTTTAATGCTGTCTTTTTGAAGTGGGTTGTGAAAAAACCGACGGCTTCTTTTTAATCTCAGGATTGAGCGACGACGGGTTTATGAGTTCAGATCATTTTGTCACAGTCCAGACTCCACTTTGCTGTCAAGTGGAAACCACATACGACCACATCTGGTACCGATGTGGTTTTAACCAATATTTTATTTTTAACAGCGGAATGTATGTCTCTAAGTGATTGCAGTGCGGAGTGTAGATTAGAAATGGTGCAAGGCACAAACCAACCCAGCTTGAGTATTTGGCATGATACCCAACATGTGGCTCTATGGCTTTTCCATGCTTGAATGAATTTACCCACCGGCATAATGCAGACCCGATAAAGAATACCAAACGTATGCTTAACAACAGCGTACTAGCTGTACGTCAGTGACAAAGATTATAAACTAAGAAATACATTTTGTGTGAGTCAAAAAAATCATTGCTACTTTAAAGGCTTATTATGTGATTTTTTGATCCAGCAGATGTCGCCCTTGAGCACCGGCATGAAACCAAAACAACTCGCACTGCATTGTTGTGTTAGCATGCTAATGCTAGCGATCTTTATTATGCTTGTATCTTCACACTGCATGTAAATTTACCTGAAATGAGCGTGATCTAGAAACACAGTTAAGCAGTGAGTACAGTATGTTATTCTTCTTTTCTCTAGTCCCTCAATTAAACAACTTTTATACACGAGGGGAGGAGTCAGCCGGCCGTCCCGGCGATGTAAACAAAGTGAAGATAGGACTCTGAAAACTCTGAAAACATCACAGACAGTGGGATTCGGGTGTTACACCCATTGTAGACAGTCATGACCAAACACAATGAAAAATGTTGCTTATTTACATTTGTTTAATATGGTATCCATATTTAAGCAATTCCATTTCCAAGTGGGAGTAAGAAGACTCTGTTTTGCCCACCATCTTGGATATTTTGTAAACATCACAACTGCAGCATCCTCTTGACGCCATGCTCTGACTTTTGATGGCACGCCATCCTGAAGCTTTCCAGAAATCTGCAGGGGTGCATTATGGGAAAACAGCTTTTGTGTTAATGTTTCTTTTTGCTGTTTTTCAGGGAAACAAGGTTCTGCTGTTTTGGCTTTTCTTACCCTTATACAAATACAAGTTTCTCAGAAGAGAACCTAAAATATTTTGCATAAGGGCTGTCTAAAGTTTTTAAAAATGGCTCCATGTGGCGTCTGGTGTTGACTGACTCTAGATGGGCTATATACTCCATCATACTTTGCATGTTAATTACAGGTTACATTACATAACTGGCTAAATGTCTGTACCCTTTATACCACGCTGGGTTATGTATGAACGCTGTCAGGGCTTCAGTAAAAGTCTCAACACCTTTAGAGAAGATGAAAGTGGAACTAAGGGTCATATTTCATCGCCTGCTCAGTCTGCACACCCAGCACTTCTGATCTATTTTCACACAGACCACTTTAAATTATGACTCAGAGATGTCTGCAGAGGAATTCTTTGAAACCCCAATCTGAATAGTTGTGAGCCGCATGTTTTTGGCTTCCTCCGAATACATTCCTGAAGGCTGGTATGTGCCACTGACCTGCCAGCAGAGAAAGAAACCTTTTCTAATTTTCACACCAGACGTTCACATTTGGATTAATTTAGAAGAAAAAAAAAAGTCCTCTTCAAAGACTTATAATCAGATGTGCAAAAGATTTATTGTATTCTGAGAAGTTTAGGAGCAGATATCTTGGTTGATTGTTTTTGTCGTTCTTGTGTTCAGACCAAAAGGAAAGCTCATTTTGTAAGATGTGGTTCAAATACAAGCAAAGTCACCCTAAAGAAACTACAAGTGCAAATATACAAAATCATTTAAGAGGATGTAAAACTCATGGGCTGCATTCTCTCAACTGGAGCATCAAACTTTTCCTCATATATAGAAGTTTGACTCTTTGCTTTATATCCCAGCCTACAGTTATAAGTATTCCATGCACAGTAATTTATCAACACATTGATTGGAAGCAACTTTAGCTTCATTATCTTGATCAAGGACATGTCAGCATGTAACCACGAGTAGTCAGATATCCAAGAAGCTGCATGAAGATGTGACCGGCTCTGCTCTAGTCCTTCATTCAAGGTTAGAAAGAAAAGGAAAGAAACAGAAACTGTACAAAACCTGGACGTAGTCTCAGTGATATTGCCCACTGGATTATTTTTATTTATTTAATTTCCGATTTTTTTTTTCTTTATTAGAGTGACAGGGCAAAGACGCTTTATAAAAGAGCATATGGGATAATATGCAGGCAGGATTTCTCCTGATGTGTAAGGGTACGTTTGGCTGTTGAAGTGTTCCAAACCGGAACGCTTGGTGGAAACGGGGCTAAAAAAAAAAACAACACTTACTTGATTTTCCAGCTGCAGAATCCATTTGTGTTTATTGTTGGTATGAGAATCGTTTTCCAAATTCCTAAGAAGTGGATATTAAAGAGCTCAACAGTGAGGCCTGCAGTGTCATCACTTCAGCAGCTTCATTTATCATGTTTGGTTTATAGTTTTTGTATATGATCTATGCAGCCATGCATGTTTTCAAAAAATGATCTAACCCCTTTTTTTATGTTTTCCAGTTTGTGTGCATCCCATGAATCAAAGTGTTAACTCTCATTTCACAGAATCAGCTCCTCTGATAGTTTCATGTCCTGACATGTTGTGTCACTGTCGTATATCATGTCGTTTCAACCACATCACTTCTTTGTATTGTGCTGTGGAGTCTGTTTTTTGTTTGCCTGTGTGTTAAACAGCTGCAGCTTTGGAGCACATGTGACTGAAAAGCTGCCAGTTAGAATTTTTGGAGAGTGGGAGTTGTCACTTCATTAACGGCTGCTTTGAATATGAGCAGAGCCATTCAACACTTTGTAAACTCTGAGTATGATAAGTGGAATGCTATAAAGTTTATGGTGACCAATAAGAGCCCTAAATGTTCCAAAATCTTGATTTAGGTTCTCATTAAACCGTCACAATTATTCAACCAGGAAAAATGGTGATTGATTATTCACTGTGGATTCAGAAACGTCATTTTAAATTAACACCTTTGATATTTCCTTTTGTCTTATCCCCTTACTACCTCGGCCTGAGCATCGGACCGAATGATCAGCGGTAATTCATCTGCACGCTGCTGCTCTAACCAGATGATACAAACTTTAAAGGACACTGACCCTTAATTTCCACATACTCCATGTGCGCCGCGGGGGTCTTCTGAGATTCTATTGCTGTATGGGGGTCTTCGGAATGACCTTAGGAACATCTGTACTACTGTCTTAATTTTTTTAAATCATTGTCTTCCTCACATTTCTCATGTATTTTCTCTTTTTTTTAATTTGTAAATCTATGGCAGCCCATTTCCACCAGATAAAAAAATGTAAATAAAAACTTGACTTTGTTGAAATCTCATAATTATAGCTTTATAATCTCATAATTTCAACTTTTTATCTTATAATTATGACTTTATTAACTCATAATTATGACTTTTTGATTGTATAATTTCGATTTTTATCTCATAATTATGACTTTATAATCTCATAATTTCAATTTTTTTATTTCATAATTTCGATTTTTATCTCATAATTATGACTTTATATCATAATTTCAACTTTTTATCTCTTAATTATTACTTCATAATCTCATAATTTCGATTTTTTGATTTCATAATTTCGATTTTTATCTCATAATTATGACTTTTTTTATCTCATAATTATAGCTTTATAATCTCATAATTTCAACTTTTTGTCTCATAATTATGACTTTATTATATCATAATTTCGATTTTTATCTCATAATTATGACTTTTATCTCATAATTTCGAGCCAAGTTTTATTTTTAATTTTTTTAACTGGCAGAAATGGGCTTCCATATAAATCACTTTGTGTAATTAGTATTACTTGTCAATGTTTTAAAAAATGTGTTTGTAATACTGTGTATTAGTCCGTGTGATTAACATCACACCAGAAGATGTCAAGTTATAAAATATTCTGCTGGTGGCTGAAAAATTTCCATCAGTGCTTTTACGAGCACACCCACACACAAACAGAAGCAGCGAGGCCGTGCAATATTTCACGTATTCGCTCTTTGTTTCTCAAACAGACTCGGGGCCTGTTTAGTCTGTACGTTTCCACTTATCTTATTTTTCCCATTTTTCTCCTTTCAGTCCGCTAAAAACGACTTTCTGTAAACTCCCCACATTTTTCTGACTGCTGTTCATTTCCGGCAGCGATCGAATATCTCCTGCCCATCAAGCCTGCGTTTCTGAGCAAAGAGAAAGAAAGAGAGTAAGACGACAATGAGCCCATGAAGAAAAAAAAAAAGGGAGGGGGGTAAAACAAGTGGGACTGTGGATTGTTTGGCACAGCGAGAGGAGCTGGGTGGGAGATGAAGTGTATTTTCTTTTTTTGTGGAGTGCAAGTGAAGTCTATTTTCTTCTTTTGTGGTGTGTGTAAAGAGTGTTTTTTTTCCTTTTGTGGCGAGCCTGTGGGAACTGCTGAATGAGATGGAGTGATTCCTGAAGTCAATGCTATCAGACTGTGACACACTCAAACACTGGCCCTGGTTCAGCGAGGGTAAGGGGGGGGGATGATAAGGCTCGGGATGGGGCCGATGGTGGCCGGAGGGTGATAAGGACTTTGATGGGGCACGTACTGTAAGCTGCATAGAATTTGATCTTGATACCGAAACTGAAGCAATACAAAAGAAGGAACACAATCGGACAAATAAATGTTGAATTTAGGAGAGATAAGAACAGAATCTGACCTGGGTCAAAACCTGTGGCTGGACCCATGTTTTATAAAAACCTATTACCCAGAACTTCCATTAGATACATGTGCATTAGGTGCCTGCTCTGGTCGGTTATGGCTTTGTGCACCCTCGTCCATCAACAAACACAGACAGCTAAAGGAATTCCCGCCGTAATTTTACAGATTCACTCACAACAGTGCAACATAATACGAGGTATGTGGTATAAAACAAACACACGTAAGGTCGATGTTCTGAACCGTCAATACTGAGTGTTTTATTCTGAAAATAAACCGGATGTTTTCATGTTGTTTCGGTGTCTGACTTCCTGTCCCGCTTGTTCTTTTCTGTGGTAAATTGATGCGCCGTGCTTTGGCATCCGGCAAAAATAGAAGCCTTGCATATCTGCTGCAGAGGACTGTACTGTCGGAGCTGAGACGCAGCGCAGCAGAGGCAGTGGAAGCACACACACTGAATAAGGTGGAATTTGGCCGTTATGGTTTCTTTGGTTCATCCAGATGAGTTCTTTCTTCAAACTTAAGTCAGCACCACAAATCCAAAAGACTGAAGAGGTCGTGCATTTAATTATTTCTGAGGATTTACTTTCCTGCCAAAGAGTGTGAGAGCATGCACCAACAGCGTCATGTTGTGGTGACAGAATAATCTCTCTTCTTCTTTTGGCAGCATGATAAATTAACAGATTCATCTTTAATTAATGATTGGTTGCAACAAGATTTAATAATCAGAAAAGAAACGTTTTCTTGTCATCTTAAGACGAGCTTATTGTGTCAAGATCACAAAATAAAGTTTGTGGGAAAACAGAACGTTCCGTACACAATCTCCATATTGAAGACGTTAGCGTGCGGTTGTTACTAAATCCTATGAAAGTTTTCTTTTCTGAGCTTCGAAGATTCTCAGAAATGCTGTTTTTGATTTTGGCAGCACAGTAGTCTGTTATTGGTCTTTCTGTTTGTCCATATTTTTTTCACAACACTGAATGTGACTGAACTAAAAATCCAGATAGTTCTGAGTCACGGTCCCCAGAGGATCTTTCATAACATGAATCCCTCTTGAAAATTCCTTTTAGTCCATTCTCAGAAGAACTTATTTTTTGTGATAATAGTTGGAAACCATCGACTGATATCTGATAGCCAAAAATGTAGGCATTATGCAAAAAGTCAGGTAACTAACATGGGCCGAATCTTCCTTTTTTATGTGCTGGTCAGCCTGACTACAACTGAAGACAGGATTTTGGCACAGAGGCTATTACGTCTAGAACCAGAATGTTACCAGCACTCAAATGCAGATACCATTAGTGAGATCATTAAAAATAATCTGAAGACAATAGCCGATTGGTTTTTGCAATTCACTTTTGTTTTTTGTGTTCTTCCTCCTTTACTCTACTTCCTGAAAACGTTCCCTGCATCTGAGAAAAGGACGCCGAAAACGTAATGTTTAAATGTTCCTCGCACAGCAAACAGGAACCAACACTTTGGACGCAAAACATTTTCTAGTTCGTCTACAGATTCTGCTTTCATACGCAGGTTCCTGTTCATAGAGACAACAGGTAATCACTGCAATGAAATGAGCTGATCGTATTCACGCGCCTCAGAGGATGCACCTGTTTAAAATCTATTTAAAATTAAGTACACACTGATGTGGGAGCACAGCTTTAAATCTAAGATAGGTGATTCTAAATTTAGCCTCTCGGATGACAGCCAGTATATTTCCACATGCCACCTTGACAACCTAACATTTTATACCCAGTTTATTTTCTCCTGCTAATTCGAGGTCAGGTTGCGGTGTCGACAGGCTAAGTCAGTCGACCCAGACTTCCCTCTCCCAAGCAATGTTTTCCAACTCATCTCTCGGTCCAATTGGGATTCATAATCCCTCCAGCAAGCTCTGGGTCTCCCCCGGGGTCTCCTAGATGGACGTGCCCGGAAGACCTCCAAAGGGAGGCGTCCTAATCAGAAGCTCAAACCACCTCAACTGACTCCCTTCGATGCAATGAAGCAGCGGCTCTACTCCGAGCTTCCTCTGAACGTCTGAGCTTCTCACCCTATCTCTTAAGGCTGAGCCCGGCAACCCTCCAGCGGAAAGTCATCTCAGGGGCATGTATCAGCGACCTTATTCTTACGGTCTCTACCCACAGTTCATGACCACAGGTGAGGGTTGGAACGGAGATCGACCGGTGGACCTAAAGCTTTGCCTTCAGGCTCAGCTTCCCTCTTCACCACGACGGATGGACTGTAATTGGTTACTGCCGACGCTGAACCAATCACGGTCCATCTTAAGCCTCACTCATGAACAAGACCTCAGGATACTTCTTCACTTGGGGTGAAGACTCCCCCCAGCTGCGCCTTGAGATCCTTGTCCATGATTTAAAAATGTTCTTACAGTTAAACCACACCTTAATCATCTCCAGCAGAAGTCCGTCGCCTGGAATGAGGAATTCTTTCAGAGACTTTGTGTCCTTACAGGAAACGTTGGCAGCTGCAAAAGCTAAATCAGCCTCCAGTTAACCACACTGAGAACGATGCAGCCAGACGAGTAGAGGGCAACACAGTGTTCAGATTTAGATGAGTGGGTAAAGCATTCAAGGCTGAGTTATAATCGGAGTGTGTGAGATAGTGTGTTAGGAAGAGAGAGCAGAATTTTTTGAATTTCCAAATGGAGAAGCGAACCCATAAAATATGTATTTTTGATTTTCTTCACAGGTTCTATAGATTCGAAATAGTAGGACTCTGCACAGGGCTGCTGTTAAGAAAGATGGTGGAAGAGAGTAATAAGATACTTTATGTTTTCCTTCTCAGTTTATGAGGTATAAAAATGCCCATTTAAACGTTTTCTAGAGAAAGAGGACTCACTTTACTGTACTGGCATTTCTTCACTTTAAGCTTGGGCACTTCAACAGTAAGCAACAAGTTGTCATTTTTAGCAATTTTGAAATCAGGAGTGGACTTCAGTCTCTTGACAACAAGCAAAAGCATGCCCAAGATTTGGCCTCTCTCGCTTTTTCTCTTCCTCCTTTAAAGGCTTTATATGTGATGTTTTGATCCAGCAGATGTCGCCCTTGAGCATTGTTGTGTTAGCATGCTAATGCTAGCGATCTTTATTATGCTCGTATCTTCACACTGCATGTAAATTTACCTGAAATGAGCGTGATCTAGAAACACAGTTAAGCAGTGAGTACAGTATGTTATTCTTCTTTTCTCTAGTCCCTCAATTAAACAACTTTTATACACGAGGGGAGGAGTCAGCCGGCCGTCCGGGCGATGTAAACAAAGTGAAGATAGGACTCTGAAAACTCTGAAAACATCACAGACAGTGGGACTCGGGTGTTACACCCATTGTAGACAGTCATGACTCACAGAGTTATTTTCAGAGGAGATACTTGATTTAGATTATATTAAAGTGTGAAAAATCACATAGAAAGACTTTAAAGTTTTTTGTACAATGAATGTGAGCTGCTCTCAGATGGCTAATGTCACTCAGGCTTCGTCCATTAATATTTACAGTCTTTGGTCGTAACAACATATCTGGTGGAAGTTCTGGGTGCTTTTGCACTACATGTAACATTCACCCATTCACACCACATTGATACACTGATGGTAGAGGATGCTATGTAAGGTGTACATCAGTTTTAACTCATGACATTCAACCATGGAGTACCATGGCTTGGATGTAGTATGATAGGGCGTCCCAGGGCAATGGAGGGGAGATGTGGATGATAGGGTTTAAGACTAAATTACCGCTATAGCTTTTAGCATGCTCTCTAGAATTACACACTGACCACCCCTGATCACACATGAGGTCATAGTGCAGCATTGTCTGCAAAAGAGGAGGTACAAAAGGTCGACATTCTCTATTTATGGTAGAACACTCTTACTCTCCAAACTGTAAGACAAACAGCTGTACTCAAAGACAAGCATTTTGCAGAGGGCTTTCTGGAGCTCCAAAGAACTTAGACAAAATCCAACCAGCAAGGTCCTTTCCCTGTTTTCTGCCCCGCTAACTGAGAAGCAGCTGGGAAGCAGAATCTCCAGCTAGCGTCTTGCAAAGTGCTCCAACACAAACACAACCTCAGTCCTAGAGCGAAGCCACTAATTTAAAACTTAAGTACTATCTACTCCACCACTATCCACTTAGTAAGCCACTGCTCTGGGCTGCAGTTGTTTTGAGTGTAGTTGGGAGAACAGAAGTGACATAATTATAATGTTTGTTGTAGTCATTTGTGGTTTACCATTATCAATAATTAAAGCAGAGCAGAGTATCTATGATGGTAAGAAGACAGTACCCGTCTCCGTTGGACGCCTTTTGTTTGGAAGGCACTAAAACAACACCAAGTCCATCCAATATAGGCGCTAATTTAAAGTGCAGCTAAACACTGTGTAGTCCGACGCTGTGTGTTTTGTTGACTGCTGCTCAGGGCTGAAGCAGCAGCCTCACCTACTGTTTGTTTTTGTTTCTTTTCTTGATTTGTTTGGTTTATCTTTGTTCAAATTACAGAAAAACTGAAAGTAGACAGTCATTTGTGTTTGAGCTCATCTCTTCTCACTGCTTAAACAAACAACTTCACAGCTTTTTACCAACTTCTGTTTTCCAAGTCACTGCTCTGGTTGGGCAGACAGACTGTAATTCAGCCATGAAGTGGGCTAGTGAGAAGGTTTATTGAAGTATGTTTAATGCACATTTATCATTTTGTTTTTAACTTAATCATTATTGAAAACAGGACAGCATGTTTTTACCCAAATAAAAGCCTACAAATGTATACATTCACAAGTGTTTTCTCTGCTCAGCCGTGATCCGAGTGTGAAACAACATCACAAACCACTTATTGTAAAACCTAAACACTATCAATTTTCTAGGCCAGTGATCCCAGCTGCAGTTGTTTTGAAAGAGAAAGTGATTTAGATCTGAAATGGGATAATCAGTATGTTCATTCCACTTGCTTATTTTCTACAAAACTTGATCTGGTGCCCAAGATTTATTCTATATTCTAATTCTTACCAGGTTGGGGGAAATGAAAGAAATAAAGCTTTAATATTAATTCAGACACATTTTGTTTGATACTTGAGTTGTTGATGGATGTTGTTCCACTTTGCCAACTCGCACAAACACAGATCAGCTACTCACAGCTGGAACAAATTGTGTTTATTTGTAGTGTTGACAGAGTTGAAATACCATGAAGATCTCACAAAACATAAAATAAAGAAGTAAATCTTTGCACAGATATCTCTTTGTTTTGCTTTAATAATTGAAGTTGCATGGTGAGAATTTTACCAATCGCAATAGATCGACTGCTTGGGCTCATCTTGTGTCATTTTTTCGTAAATCCAACATGGGATTTGTCTGTCACAAACTGCCTGTAAAAGTAGTTCTGTTAGTCCTCGACCCTCTCCCATCACAAATTGTTGGCCCATGCCATTTGTTCAAACAACACACAATCATTCCTCCAGTGAAGCCACTGATTCAAAACCTAAGATTTACCACTTTGCAGAGGCTGCGGCTGTTTTGAGTGCGGTTGAGGGGAGAGAAAGTGATTTAGAGGTGTAATGAGATAATGATGATGTTCATTCTAGTCATTTCTGAGGCAAAAAACATCCTCATTTAAATCAGGGCAGACATTCTGTGATTAAAGCGTGGCAGAGCAGGCCAACAGGCGAAGGGCAAATATAATTATAGGTGCTATTGCTGGCACGATTTTGACACTGGGGTGTGGTTTACTGGCGTACACACAGAAATACTGACTGAAAACATTTAGACACTAACTAACTTCATTTGAACACATTTTGATTTATAACTCAAGTTTAGTTTCGACATATCTTTCGGGCTTCCGAATTTCTCAATTGCTCTGATAGAGGGTTAATCAATCAATAAATCATTATTTTGTAAAGCGCCAATTCATAACAAGTGTTATCTCGAGACACTTTACAAAAGAGCATATGGGACAATATGCATTTCTCCTTTGTATTCCTTGTGTTCCCGTTGTCCACACTTCCTGGCTGTTGAGGTGGAGGTCGGAGCAGGCCGTGCATGAATGAGGACGGAGGTGGTTGTGGGGATGACACAGTCCGATGGTGGTGGTTGTGGGACGACACAGTCCGATGGTGGAGGCTGGTCGCCGGGCGGTGGTTGGAGGCTGAATAAAGGACTGTAGACTCAACATCTGAGGTGCACAAGTTCCCAAAACATGCAATATTTTAAAAAGGCTGGAAGAAGACGACTACACAGGATTCCAAAAAGAAATCTATCGAAAATAAGTATATTTATTACCTCAGTGAACATTTTGTTCATGGTCACCAGCGCAGATTTCAAGCCTTCTTAAATATAGCATGTCAATTTGGTAAATTTTTGTCCCATTTAGAGATAATAATGATGATACATGATAAAAAGCCAGGGTATGCTTTATGGAAATGGGCAATTCGCTGCCACAGCAACCGCTCAATCAGCATAGAGGTGAAGCAAAGTGTTACCACAGAAGCTCCACCCTCTCTGGCCCCAAAAAAACCCAAAATGGTGACATCCAAAATGCCAACTCAAGGCTTCCAAACAGCGGTCCACAAACCAGTGGGTGATGTCATGATGGCTTCTATCATACAAAGTTTATAGACTGAGAAGAGAAAAAGATTAAGGGGTTTAAATTATAATGCTGGTTAGTGTGAGAATGAGCAACACTTTGGATAGAATCACAGGTTGTAAATAAACTTCCATGTGAACATATACTAGCATTTTATTGGTAGTATCATTTGTACACAAGTGCAGTAGCACAAACAACAGAGGCATACTCTAAAACGTTACTGAAACAAAGCCATACTGTCCATTCTAGGACGTTAGCTTTGCTACCTTGCTAACAAGGTGAACATGTAAATGTAAATGTTAGCTTACAGGGATAGTTGTGTTCTACGTTTCTTACTTCAAGCATTTTCATACTTACAAAAATGTAATTGTGAGCAGGTCATAGCCTACCTTTAGATTACATTAAGACAAACTTTGTGCTGAGACAGAACACAAATTAAAGGATAATTGATGCAATAGTGAATTGGTGTCAGATGGAATCATTTCAACCTCAGCAAAAAAATCCAAAAATGTTCTCCGTCTTAAAGAATCAAATTCATGGTTAATGGACTTCATCTTGTATAGCACCTCTAGCACTTTTACACTAATCACATTCATACACATTCATATGCCGACGACGTAGCAGCAATAGCAAATTGGGGTTAAGTGTCTTGCCCAAGGACACATCAGACATGTTGCTGCAGGAGCTGGGTATCGAACCCCAAAACCTCCGGTTAGGAGATGACCGACTCTACCAACTGAGCCACAATTTTATGAAAATATAGGAAGATACTTAAACAGAAGATAGGTTTTATCTTGAGTTTCTTGAGTTCAGAGTTAGCTTAGGTGATGCCACACTTGCTAGCCAGCTTGCAGCTAACATCTGTATAACTGGTACATTAAACATTTGGGATGAATTGACAAAACAATCAAGTGACTCATTTGGATGATGAGCCCATAAAGTGAAAAGACGCCACCTACAAGATCAACCAATTTTTTGCCCAACTTTTACAAGAGCATAGCTGTTTTAATCCATTCAGCCATTTACTCGCGGTGTGTTATGAACAGCAGATACTTTACTTTTGGTCTGATGCTTTGTGTGTTGACTGTAGACTGTATGAAACATGGACATAGTCTCAGTGACGTCACACACTGGCGTTTCGAAGCCCGATGATGATGGTCTCCATATTGGAAATGCTTACTCAAACCAACAAGTCAAACAACAAAGAGGGGGAGCTGAGGCAGGCCTTTAGCCTCCTAGTTAACATCCACTATTTGCTGATGTGAGAGTCAATTTATTCTATTATTATGCATGGAAAACTCTTCACCATGGTATAATCAAAGATATATAACCAACCTCCCCTCCCCCGCATCATGTCTATTACTGCCACAAAAGGGGTTGTTAATGGGATTCTGGGTCTTTTGCAGCCAGCCCCAAGTGGACACTGCTCTTCTCACCGGCTTTATTTTTCAACATGGAGGTTGCTGCTTGGTTTTGACCTTCTGTTTTTTTTTTGGAAGGTTCTGGTTTTTACCTTGGAAGTTCTAAGAACATCTGACACCTTGGTTCATAATTTATGTCTGAAGTGGGAATGGTGTGGTAGTAGCATGGAGGAGGTGAAGCGAGATCCAGACCGGCTGCTGTGTCACCAAGTCTGCAGCGGTTTGGGTTTGAGAGTGCTATAATTAACCAGAGCGTCTGATCACTGCTTTAACCCAACCCGGCAGAAAGACAGGAGAGACGCAGTGAATCTGATTTTTCTTGGCAGATTTGTTTTATTTTTATTTTTATTTAATTGTTCAGTTCTGTTTGGTGGATAAAGCCAGTCAGGGAAGTGTGTCCCGTACATTCCAAGGTGCGGTAGGTCGCCTAGAGGGACCTTTAAGGATTAAGTGGTGTCTTTGCATGTTTTACTTCATTTAATACAAAGTATGTGTTCTTAGAATTACTGCTGACCATTCCCTGAGCGTACAGTACGTTTTTATTTTGATTACGTCCCTTCCAGGCAGCCTGTGGTTCCAGTCTGTTTCTACAAAAATCAATTTCAGAGACTCACCGCAGACAGCTAATCCATCACTGTCTATGTTTAACTTTTTATTTATTTGGTCACAGTTTCAGTTTGTTTAAAGGTACTTTTTAAACTGCTTGCTGGAATATTTTTCATCGTGTCAAAGATGTCCAAGTTTTTTTTTTAATCTTTGATTCATTAACCCCAAAACTGCCTTGAATGTAAATGTTTGCCACCGGACCTCAGGAGTTGGTGCTTCCTGCCAAAAACATGGATGTACAACCACTGCAAACTCAAAAGCAATGTGTGCTTTCAATTACATTACCAGTGTATAACTCTCTCTCTCTTTCTCTCAACAATTACTGCCAGAAGCTCCTCTAGTTGCACTTTTACACAAAGACAAAATGCAACATATGAAAACTAGAACATTTGTTTTGTGATGCACAGTTTTTGATTGTTTCTTTTTCGTTTTGACCGTTGTTAAAGAATAAAAATCAATTTTTGTATTGGAGTAAAACAGATGTTTGGGGTAATCGGCACAAAACAGCTGGAATTTGTAGAAGTTCTAATTTGTATATGGACTTTAAGTTTCCCCAAATTGTGTGTACTGTAACTTACCCTTGAGCTGCAATATGAAGTACGGGACAGGGACCATAACGCAAAATATCTCACAAAGGATTAATACGCTTTCAATTGTCTTTTATTGGTTTCCATGCAGTTTAGGAAAATTCTACCACACACATTTTATGTTTATAGAAATTAAGATGTCACACAAAGTGAATGGAAAAATACAGTAGTTTTAGAGTCTTAACAGATGGGATTACAAAAGGGGGCGATGAGACCGTTGGGGTAAGATATGTAACAAGGTTGCACATAAAAGGCAGGGAAATTAAATGATCATAAAATAGAAAGAGAGGTATGTACGTATATACAGTGTGGAAGTGACATTTGCAGAGAAGGAGGGAAAGGATGAGCGAGTGTTGGTGAACAAACTCCACAGCCTCCAGTTTAGTCGGCCACAGAAGTTGGGAAAGTATTCTGTGGTCAATGCAACTATTCCGAAAATGTTACAGACGGAGGGAGGGGATCACTGACTACTGAGAGAGAGAGAGAGAGAGAGAGAGAGAGAGAGAGAGAGCAGCATGCATACTACAGAGAGAAAAAGAGCAGCATGTGTACATTCATGTTTAAGCGCTGCCATGCAATCCTCTGTGTGTGAATAAATGACCGGGCAGAGTTTGGGTGATGTGTGCCAGTATATGGAGTTCTTGTGTATTTTTCTGTCACATGTTATAAACAACATGTATGTTTGTGTGACATTCGGTATGCTTACTCGACATGTGTGTCAAACATCCAAGATGAATGCTTACATGCGATGTGGTTTTGTATTTGTAGATGAAAGGTAGCTAAAAAAAAAACTGCCCCAACAACTGCTCTGGAAAACGATTGGCTGTTTTTCCTGGTTGTGACATGACAATGCACTTTTTTTCTTTATCTGAGACACGAAGAGAGATTTTTGGATGTTCAAACAGATGATAAGATACTGGATTTATGGAAGTTTGTTGGGCTTAGTGCAGTGCGAGAAGACTACAGGGATTACTCAGGGCTGTAAAAGTTCACCTAATCTGCAAATTCATAAATTCATCTTTACTTTGTGGGACCCTTAAAGGTGACATATCATGAAAAATCCACTTGTACAGTGTTTTTGAACATATATTTGGGTAACCAGAGTGTCTACTGACCCACAACATGTGAAATAAACCCATCCAGTCCTTTGTTTGTGGTCTGCATAAGTCTTACAACACAGAGAAAAATGCTCTGTTTCAAATGTGCTCCCCTTGTGATGTCACAGTGGGATACCCTCCCCTCCCCTGGTATCTCCACCCATGGACTCCACCCCCAGCCTAGAACAAAACTTCTGCGCAGGTCCACCATTTTTAATCTCACTACAGAGGAGTGATGTCTACGGGGAAAACTCAGGGGGCGGGGCTCATTGCATTTAAAGAGACACACACACCAAAACGGAGCGTTCTGAGAGAGCTGGTTTATACAGGGTCACAAACCTCCTCTGGTGCTTGATTCATGTTATATTTTGACCAAAGCACAGCACAGATGTTTCATTTAGACCACAGGGGGACTGTTAGAAAAGGTGGAGGAGAGGGATGATATGTCCTCTTTAAAGTAAACTTACATAGAAAAAATAACCAATATGTACAGTACATCCTTAAAGTGTCATGGAGTGATATACACAGAGATGAGCAGCAGCTTAATTATAAGCGAGTACAGCTCCAGGAAAAATTAAGAGACTTCCACAATGTTTTTGAATAGAATGTTAGTTTTGTTATATAAAACATTTCACCCAACTTCCAAATAAAATGTTTTCAATTTATTTGTAGAAACTGGATGAAACAACTAGGACAAGATGTGTTTATTTAACCTCAGTTTTTTTTTAAAGAAAGCAGAATACTAAACAGATTTTTTTTTTATTACAACTGTCATGTGTGTAGTCATGCGCTCCACAAATCTTTCACATTCCTGTTGGGTGACGTCGTTCACATGACGTCACAAATTTATTGACCCGCTGACCGGGCAAGGCAGGCCTCCCACTGCTGATCATAAAAAGAGTTAAAATCCTCAGAAATCTGTGATGAGAAGAAACAATCTTTATATTTGTGGACTGATCGGTCATCTGTTTACCTCATAGTGTATTAACTTTGTGTTTTATATATTATATAAGGTGACATGGTGAGCGACACAAACAATCAGAAAACAGCTGATGCTGCACTCTGTGTGTGTGGAGGAAAACAAACAAAAGACACAGAAAACAAACATACATCCTGGCACACACACACACCTACACACACACACACACACACACACACAGCCATGTCCCATTCTCTGCATCCCACCATTGTCCCGCTGCACTTAGTTCATACACAATGTAAACATGTCGACACACGTGTAAAACGTGCTGCACTCACTTACACACAACAGATAGGAATCTATAGTGTGTGTGTGTGTGGTGTGTGTGTGTGTGTGTGTGTGTGTGTGTGTGTGTGTGTGTGTTCTGGATGGAGGGCAGTTTCTGGGAATTGTGTTGCTGCCACAGTGGGGAGATGCTGAGAGCAGCAGGAGGGTGGAGAGTGTGTGTGTGTGTGTGTGTGCGTGTGCATGCTCATTGTTTTCACTTGTTAAAGATTAGAGCGCCTTTTCAACACTCAAAATCCCATGCATGCACACACACACACACACACACACACACACACACACAGACATGCACACACACTGTGCCATGCATACACCCCGGTCTGACCTATATCCAACTTTGCATGCAAACGTGCACGCACACGCACACACACACACACACACACACACACACACACACACACACACACACACACACGCTCTGTGTCAGAATAATGAGGGCAGGCACGCTGAAAGAAGGACAAAGCCTGTTACTTCATGACTGTGATGATGGAAAGTGACAGAGACTCATTTACCTTATAAAACCTCTTTTGACCTGCTAGATGTCAACCTGTTGCTCAGCAGGGTCCGTTTGACCAGAGTGACCAGAGGAATTAAAGCAGCATTCAAGGACAACTCGGCAGAACTCAATGTGCAAAAGTGATGAGAGTAAATACCTCCAGAGCAAGGATCCAGACGGGAGGAATGAGTGAGTGCCAACAAACAGCCTTTAGTCCAATAGATGCTGACCGGCAGCGCACAGAGGCGATGACTAGAGGATACATGAGTAGATCATTTTAATTGTCTGCAGCATCATCAGCCTTAATCATCACTATCATCAGTATTGAGTGCTCACAGGTAGGTAGACCATCCAATGTAATTAAATTGTTATTTTCCTGTCGCGATGTCGACATTTTTTTATTTTTCCAAAGGTAACATTGAATTCTGCTTAAATAAATCTCCGTCTGCAGCTTTAAAAAAACTGACTGACAGACACACAGATGTGCAGACATGTTGAACTCCCACGAGTCCCGTCGAGAGGAAGCAGGGACGGATGTGAAGGGACTCAAGAGACAGGAAGAAGACGCAGGGAGCAAACACTTTCTCAGTTTCACACCACTGAGGAGCTGTTGCTATTCTTCTGACTCTAATCCCAGAGGGGCAACACTTTACACACTACACACACACACACACACACACACACACACACACACACACACACACACGGTTAAACAATACATGACACAAGAAGACACACACAGAGTCTTTAAGAGTGACGACTAAACAAAACAAGGCAGCAACAAAAGGATGTTTGCAGATATCTTTCTTATATTGGGGAATAAAAAAAATATTTTAGTATTTTTTAAATCCTTTTTAACTTTTTGCTTCAAGGTTTAAATGCATTTTTTGTGTTCTGCAAAAAAAAAAAACACATCTCTTACCAAGTGCCTTGTTCTCATTTTACCAAACAAGTCCAAGTAAACCTCTTCTTTCAGGATATACAAGCAGAGAAATGAGGCCTGAAATGCTTGTAGTGAGTTATAATAGATGCCACTGCAGGAGGCTGAACGTTCAGGTGAAGTTTCCTGAAGATGAAATGTCCTAAATGAGACGCTTGAGTAAACTCTGCTTGCTGAAAAAGCAGCTGTTATTAAAGCTGGCAAGCGATCCAGGCCTTCACCTTTTGGGCTTTTTATATCTTATAAATAGGTTCTTTATGTAGACTTGTCAGGTGGATGGTGAGGTTTATTTGGACTCTAAATTAGACAAATGCACTTGAAATGGAGTTTTTGCACTGTGGTGAAGCACTAATAGCACAGCACTTTGGCGTCTATAAGATCATTTTTTGCAAGAATGGATTTTTGTACACACTCGGCGTTCAATGCCAAATAAGGGGGAGAAATTATGTTTGCATGGAGCCGTGAAGAACTGGAACTTTGAGGCCTCTGTCACCAAAATCAAATGTTTGTTTCTGTCACATTTTAGTCTATGTTGGGCAGTCTGTGTGTGTGTGTGTGTGTGTGTGTGTGTGTGTGTGTGTGTGTGTGTGTGTGTGTGTGTGTGTGTGTGTGTGTGCGTGTGTGCGGCTATGAGGGGGTGTGAGAGTAAAGCGTGTGGGAGTGGGTCTGCCAATGTCTTCCCACACAAACACACACATCATAAAAAACTCATAAAAACACACACACACACACACACACACACATACACACACACACACACACACACACATACATTAGGACAGACAGACATCCACAGCCCAGCAGCAGACCAGTGGACCTGCTGTGACCTGGTGGAGAGGAAACCACACACACACACACACACACACACACACACACACACACACACACACACACACACACACACACACACACACACATGCAGCTTCATTTATAGAGGCAAATCATTTCACAATTAAACAAAATTGGATGAAGAGCTTAAGGGACTGTCTGAAATGTTTAATGTAGAGTTGAACTCAAACTCTGACGGACGGCGACATGCTGTGTCGCCCTCAATGAACATGAACACAGCAGTTTTTGTCATATTAAATGATTTATGTGAGAAAAACTTGGGACACAATTTACTGCTGCAGAGCAACATGATGCCAAAGCATGAAAACGTGCAGAAAGTAAGATAAGATAATCTTTTATTTATCCCACAACGGGGAAATTTACATTGTTACTGCAGCAAAGAGCAAAGATTGCAGACAAAAAGTGAACACAGTACAATTTAAAAAACATCATACATACAGTGTTATTCTGATACAATGAACTGTTAAAGAATAAACCCTTGTTTTTTATTCTTTTTGGTTTACAGTAAATTTAATATCTGGTTTCAGACCTTTGACGTCCATCTTTAAATCATTTGAAGGCGTTGAGGAATGTGCATCAGGTTGTAGATGCTTTGACTGATGACTTCCTGCTCGTTGACTCATGATTGGTCGATCTGGGTTTGTTGAATGTCTGATTCTTGTTAAATTGTCTTAGCCAGGAAACTCTTGGGAATGAGATTTAACTTAAACTAAACAAGGCTTTCTTAGTTAAATACATTTAAAACAAATAGTGTCGCCTAAAGAGGAAAATAAATGCAGGTCATTATGTTGTAATAGAGTATTTCTTATTTCGCTTTTGAAGAGGAGCTTAATACTTTTGAGACCACCAACGAGGTTTAACTCATTTTAAGTGATGAAAGAGAAAGTTCCACATGTTCTGAATATTGTGCACAGATACTAATTTCCCTTCTTGACATCGACGCCAGTAAGTCATGAGTTTTACTTTCATGTTGAACTTTCAAGGATTATTCTTAAAGCTCTCTATTGAAATTAATTTTTAATTCCTCACATATGTCCCCCGTGTGTCTGGCTGATTCTCATTTGAACGTCGGCCCCCCCTGATTGGTTCCCGTGCAGGGTGGAGAATATCTGGACGTGTGCCGAAACCTGTGCCACCCCCGGGATCGACTGCTTCATTCTCTCTGTCCCCGGCATGACGACATCATCATCACCTCGTTCCTGACTTCCTGTCTCCTGGTGTGGTCGCCTGGCTGGAATGTTGGCAGCTGGCTGGGAAACAAACAAACACACACACACACACACACACACACACATGCTTGCGCACAAGCAAATCTGCGAACACATCCTCATTTAAACACAGAGAAGGTCAGATGTTGACATCATTCGATATATCAGATAACACATTGACTGTAATGCGGTTGATCACAGAGATTTAAAGCCATGTCGGGTAGAGACTATAGAATTAAAAGAAAAAGACACAACAGCAACAAATTATTAACCAAAAAAACACAATCTCATGAGATATAGATATAAAATATATAGATAACATCCGAGCCTGTCAGATGCAAAAAATAAGCACTTGAGTGGACACACTTTGATTGTTTGCACGATGATTCAAAACATTTTTTGGATAACATTTAGAAACAAAATGTTTTTATAAATAAAAACTGAAATTACACTTTTTCTTGGTGTCACACCAACTTTAATCATTTATTCATCACATGCTAATTTTCTTGTTGCTACACTTCATGAAAGGCTTTATATGCGATTTTTTGATCCAGCAGATGTCGCCCTTGAGCTCCAACATGAAACCAAAACAACTTGCGCTGCATTGTTGTGTTAGCATGCTAATGCTAGCGATCTTTATTCTGCTCGTATCTTCACACTGCATGTAAATTTACCTGAAATGAGCGTGATCTAGAAACACAGTTAAGCAGTGAGTACAGTATGTTATTCTTCTTTTCTCTAGTCCCTCAATTAAACAACTTTTATACACGAGGGGAGGAGTCAGCCGGCCGTCCGGGCGATGTAAACAAAGTGAAGATAGGACTCTGAAAACTCTGAAAACATCACAGACAGTGGGACTCGGGTGTTACACCCATTGTAGACAGTCATGACTCACAGAGTTATTTTCAGAGGATATACTTGATTTATACATTTAAGTGTGAACAATCACATATAAAGACTTTAAAGTTTTTCTGTACAATGAATGTGAGCTGCTCTTAAGCTGGTGGGGAAGTTAACCAGGTGTATTGTCAAGAAAAAGTTCATCTTTATCCTTTAAGACTTTTCTCTTGTTAAGATGGAAAAAAAAACAGTGTTTGAAAATAATTCTGTTAAAGCATAAATCTCCACCATGTGTCGCCTGTTTTCAATGTTTTCCAATAATCACATCCTGTTGGCAGACTCTACTCTCCACATGCCAGACGAACGACTTCACAGCACTGATTTGTTGTACAGTAACTATTCAAGATGTTACACTTTTCTCTCCTTGTGTCCTTATGTAACTTGCTGACTATCGTCCTGGTGTATTGCTGTTAGTAGATTTTGATTTCGACTTCCTCATCAGTGGAAATTTCCAAAAAGCAAACGTCTAATTTCCCTTAAAAAACTTCTGCAAGTCTCATTAGTCATTGTTTATCAAATAAATCAAACGTAATCATCTTACTCACTTCCAAAATCATGAAAACCACCTGCTTTCTGGAGAAGCTTCGGCAGACTCATTTACCATCAGAGAGGAAGACGGAGCTGGCTCAACACAATACTTGGCCTGCTTTCTGAAGGACATAAGAATAGCTCCATCCATCCAACAGAGAGGAGACTTCCTGTCTGAGGTCATAACTAGCAGTGGCTCTATAGATCTAGTAGAAGTAGAAAGGACACTTCCTGGGTCAACATCAGCAGCGTCAGATCAAGGTGAGTGGGCTCTTCCTGCTTCAGATGGTCCAGAACAGAGACTCCAAAAGACCCATGTCAAAGCGGAGAAGCACTTCCTGGCGTCAGAGGTGACTTCGAATGAGTCCATAGATCACAAGAAGAGGGCATTTCCTGAATTTAGCTTCTGATAGCGGTTTTATTGATTTGATACAAACAGAACAAATACTTTATGGGTACATAGATCTAGTCCAGGCAGAATGAACAGTTCCTGCTGTCAGAGGTTAATCCAAAAGACCAAGGTCGGGAGGGCGTTTTCTTGAAACAGTCATTTTAAAGATCTAAACCAAAATCTATTAACTTGAAATGACATCAAACAAGATTCTCAAAAACATGAGATCACTGAGTGGAGCGTTTGATTTATGCATCCAGTTAAAAACGTACACATTACTATCTGCTTGTTTCTGAAAACAATCCAAGAAGGACATCTATACCTTCTACAGAAGACTATCCACAGTAAAAAAGACAACATGTACTGTAGGTTTTAGATGGCCTGTGCAATATTTAAAATCTCATATTTAAATCTAAATGTTTGTGGACGACTTAGTGGCATTAGTAAGTAAATTGTCTTCAAATCAAAACAAGTAAAGACCCCATTTAAAGAGACCAGAATATGTTTTTCTCTGGTTCTACTATTTAAAATGTTGTGTTAAGGCTCAAATATTCCTGCTTTTGAACCACACATATGCATAGACACATAGACTGCCTATGTACAAAGTGTGATACTGGAGGATTCCTCTAGAGGGAGCACCACCTACATCAGACCGCATCAAACACAGAAGTATAGATGATCTGTCGCCAGCTATTTTGGCATGCATGTTTGTTGCTATGCAACGGCAATGACACATCATAGTGCGGGTAGTTGGGGACTTGATCTACTCATTTTTCTTCAAACTTTCCGCCGTTGTTGTAGCGGCTCTCTGCTGAACACCTGGTAGAGACGATTTCACTGATTCAAACACAAGATCTTTCAAAATGTAATAAATATGACTCTGTTCTTTGTGGATCGCAGACGCATAGTGTTAATTTCTGAGCACAACCAACACTCCAAACCAGCTCAGGATACGCAAGACTGATGCCATGCGTTCGTGTACTCTAATTTAATGCGAGTATACTCAGGGCTTTAGAATAAGTTTCATTTTGTTGTTTTATTTTCTACATTTGTCACAGTAAAATGTTCTCATTTTTTTTCTTCACAAAATTAAGAAAACCACAAGATGCACTATTTTTCAGACCTCGAATAAGACAACAAAAACAAGTTTCATATAAAGTCTAAACAGAATACAGATGCTTTGACTAATCAAGAGCTCAGAAATCAAAATTTGGCCCTATTTTTGTTCTTTGTAAAAAAAATTAAAAAAAACAAGAGATCATTCAAATTGTTTCTTAACTCAGCATCTCTACATGCATGGAAGACTTTCTAAACTGGCTGAAAACAGTTTTTCCGACATCTTAAGAGTTGGAATTGATCTCATCTGCATCTTTTCCTGGCTTGTTGCAAAATGTGTCTTGCAAGAAAATGTTTGGATTTCTTTATTGTAAGAATCATAATTGACATATTGCAACATCAAGACCTTTTCCCTGTCCTAAAACTTTTACTAAGCTTAACCTCAAAACCAAGTATGAACCCTCAAACATCCCTTTGAAGGTCTGTCCTGGAGTTAGGACTGGCAAAAAAAATGTCTCAATTTGCACGTCTAGAAATTGTATTAGTCCCCAGAAAGATAACTATACAAGTACACACAGACAGACACACAAACACACACATTTTAATTCTATGCCAGCCCTTTGAGTGTCTGTCATATCGTGTGTATATACCTAATTTTGCATTAAGGTCCCCCTCCCAAGGTCTGAAAATCAAACAGGGACTCACAAAGATAGCTGTATAAGTACACTTTCACACACACACAGGCAGATATCTCACCAAGCAGCTGCTAATGTCGCTGCCAGCTCCGCTCTAGATCCTCAGCTGGAGGAAGCTCTTGGCTGAGGACATCAAGCAGCAAGAAATTCATGAGACCAAGAAAAAAAAAAAAGCTGGTTCTCCAAGAAATATTTACTCGTCTGGAATGCAGAGAGAGAGGAGTCTGATTTAAATTTAGAGAGAGGGAGAGGGGGAGAAAGAGAGGACCACTATAGACTCTGTGAACTTAAGCTCGAAGGCATTCTGTAAATAACAAAAATAAAGGACAGTTCTATTTATTTTTGCTCTGTGTTGACATAAATCAATACCGTCTGGATGCATCCTCAGCTCACATTAGAGCAGTCGCTCGCAGCATATATCCGTATTGTGACCCCTTAAAAAAAAAAAAAAGGTCTATTTTCATAGATCAGAAATTCATGTTTCTTAAACTGTGTTGGATCCTGTAGAATTTAAGTTGCTTTCTTTTATGAACACATCTTTACTGAGGTATTAAAAGTGCTCCAGGGATATTTTGGGGGGGTATTTGACTTTTTTAAAGATGGAAAAAGCTCCAGAAAATGAAATGTAAAAGGAGATACACCTCTGTATACCCATGAAATAAATCAGCAGTAGAAGCAAAAGTAGGCTGTGTCCTAGCTGTGAGAGTTTTTATATGACTAGGTGCAACTGCTAAGTAATTTGACTTCCATCTCAGTGTCAGATGCCCTGCAAATATTTAATGAAAAAGCCAAGCTTTTACCTGACCTGTAGGTCCCATGATGGCCTAATATGCACACTTACACTGAAGCCTGTGTGCAGAGCTATTTTTTCAAAACCCAAAGTGAAATTTCAGTCCAAAAAAAAAAAAAGGGAAACATCATTCAGACCAAATGAAAATGTGGCCTCTTACAGAAACACACACTTCATTGTCACTGTGGGCTACTATCAACACTCCTGCAGCTGAAACCAAAGACAGAAAAGAAAAACAACAGTGACATCTAGAGGAAGGATGAAGGTAGTGCATCCAGGACGAGGATAAAGTTGATGAATTATAAAATAGAAGTTTTACTCCAAAATTATGTCGTGTTTTATGTAATAATACATTTTATTTATAAGCGCTTTTCAAAAACTCAAAGACACTGTACAAATAGTTAAAAACAGAAAGAACAGCACAGTAAGGACAGACTAACAGACATTACAACATTACTCACAAATCATAAAGACAACAACAATAAAGATAAAACTACAGAAAACACATCACAATCATACATTAAAAGCTTGTTTGAAGAGGTGAGTTTTGATCAGTGATTTGAGAGTAGGAGGGTCGGTGCAGTGTTGAATGTGTGTAGGGAGTGAGTTCCAGAGGGAGGGGGGCAGCTATGGAGAAGGCTCTGTCCCCCCAGGTTTGGGGGAACGGAGGCTGCGTGCAGGTGTGTGCAAAAAAACTATATGATCAAACAAATTAAGTGCAAACGTAAAAGATTTTTTACAAATTGAGACAGTTAGCCAACACAGATACAAATGTAATATTAACTCACAGGACTTGAGTAAAACATGTAGAAGAACAAATTAAATTGGATTCGTCTGAAGTATAAAGTGCTGACAATGCAGAGAGCAAGCAAAGGAGAGATTTCTCAAACGAACCTGCAGAGTAATGTTTAAATCACAAGCAGCTTTAGGCCTAATGTGTAGTTTGTTCAAAGATGATGATGCTACAGCTCCATTGAGTCTTTTGCACTGAAGTGTGTGTCTAATTAAGTTTTCATTTTCCGTGCTTAATAATAAATGTATCACATGACAAACAAATCACTTTGATTCCTGCAAAATGATGCAGGAGCCTTTCAACATGTTAAGGTAAATTACATCAATTTCACCTGCTACTCATCCAAACACAGCCCTCATTAAAAAAATAAATTCTGAAATAAAATGAAACGACCTTTCAGATCCTCATCCTGGTGAATGAGAGAGTTTTTCTTCTGTCTGTGGGAGGTCTGCTTCTTTAAGTGTCATTGAAAAGTTCTGGTCAACTTTCTGAATTGGGACAGAACCAAATAAGAAAAAACTACAACTCCCAGCGTCCCACATTGTCACACAATAACAAACGAGAGGCAGGCAGCAGCTGGGGAGAGAAGGAGACAGACAGACTGCGTAAAGAGGAGGAAAGAGAGACAGACCGGGGAGAGTTTTGTCTTCCACATCAATGGAGGTTTTCACCGCTGCAGAGGAGGAGAACTGACGGAGAGAGAAATCCGCTCGAAATGGCCAAAAACCAGGAAGTGGAGCGCATCGCCAAAAAGCTGGATAAAATGGTGCACAAGAAGAACACGGTGAGTTGCAAAAAAAAAAAAAAAAAAAAAAAAAACAGCCGCTGCATCCGCTGAAAAACACGCGATCAGGTGATGAGCCGGGCTCTACCTTTTAACTGCTGAGAGAGGGAACATTCTGGAAACGCGGACAGTGTGTGTTTTTACTCTGCTCAGTGCACCGTGGAAAAAGGATTTACCATGCTGATAACTTCTCTTACAACAAAGTCTGCTGCTTCTGTTTTTCACATGTTTTAGGGAAAAGTTTGTCAATGAATCACTGCAGCCATTGGTCAAAAAGCTGCCAATTAAAACACCCGCACCTTGAATCAATTATCCCGTCAACTGGCGTCTCACATTTTTTTTATTTATGGTTTCTACAGCTAATTAAATCATGTTTTTCTTACATTTGAATGAAAAGTCATCGATTGTCAGTGTGTCAGTTATTAAATGAGCCCCATATGATTAAAAATCAGAAAATTCTGCAACGTTTTAAAAGCAAATTCTGTTAGTGAGGCACACATCATACATCAATGTTTCATTTGTGCCCAGGAAAGTTCAGTTTAATTTTTAATGTAAGGAAATGAAAAATCAAGTTAAAGCTAAATGATTCAGGAACATACAGAACTTCATTTTGGAAAAAGAGCCTGCTGCCTTTCTGTTTATAAGCTGATTAAGTTTGACCTTCATGCAAATTTAATTAAACGGGCTGACTACCTGCAGCTTTGTTTCAGTGAAATGTTAATGCCCTTAAAAGTAGTCTGTTGAGTTAGAATAGATAGATGCTATTTACTCTTTAAATCACATATTTTATTCTACTTTTGTCTCATCAATAAATCCAGAATATGAATAATATGACATTTTAACCGGTTGACTCAAGATGTCTCCTATTTTGATGGTTCTCAGTGTGTTTGTATGGTGGCCTGTAAGGGCATCTGGCTCAACAACATCTGAAACAATTTACATTTAGAGGAGCGTGCAGCATATTCAGGAACGCTGCACATTCAAAAGCAAATACACACGTCCAAAACAAATGCAACGGCTGAAACGCACTTCAAATGAAACAAACGTTCTGCAAAAAGCCCCAAAAAACTGCATTAACATCAAACATGCTGCAAATACATAAAGGAAGCGAGTCAAATACGCACACACACAGAAACAACCTTTCTCTGAATGACCGCCAAGCATCTACAGTATGTGTGACACACAGAAATGTATGATCACATTATGTGATTTATTTTTATGTATTGTGCATATTTCAATATGTAAATGTGTAATTGGGAGCATTAGTTCTGTTACTTTGTGTAAAATCTCATTTACAGTGTGGTTCCAATTTGTGCCACAAGGAGGCGTGACCTCCAGGTGAGACAGCTCAGTGTGCTCGGCAGCCCTCGTCTTCAGACTAGCAGAAGCGAGGAAAGGAAACACTACGTTGCTTTGTCTCATTATTTCCCTGTTATTTACAGGACAAATCTAATCTGGCAACAGTCCTCCATACGGAGCCTGTTACATATGCACCAGGGGCCATTCTAGAGTCTGTTGGGGCCCTAGGCAAAAACTCACTGGGGACCACTACAACCAGCGTTAATTATTATTTTCCTTTTTTTCCACCCCCAGACGGTGGCCAGCACTGCCAACTAGCATTTGAAGTTTGAGTATTGCAGAGTTATGCAGACACACCAGCGCACAGCGATGCCGAAATATAAACCAGACTTTATATATCGCATGCATTTCTTTGTTTGCTTATTTTAAACTTCTCATGTCTTGAATTTTCAAAATGGTTACAGAAAGTCAGTGCAGCCATGACAAAAAAAAAGCCAACATGTTCTGATTTCTTTAGGTCATAATCGGAGCGAGAATATCAAAACATGTTGGTGTTTTTTATGATTTAGCTACCCTAAAGAAAAGCTTTTAAATAACTCTTGCACGCCCCTTTCTGGAGTTCGGGTGCTCTGTGCTTTTCCTCTCTTTATTGCTTTTTTAAAGTTATTTTGAGGGCTTTTACTGTAACTGATTGACAGAATCCACAACCCATCAACTCACCTCCTCTTTTTTCTACTCTGTTGTTTTCTGCCTTCCTTTGTCTCCTTTCATATTTTGGTGTATATGTATGTCTCCTTGTCTCTGTGCTGCTCATGTGACAGTGTGGGAAGGACCTTCTGCATTGTCACAGAAAGCATACATTCCCCACCTTTTTCATTCTCTCTACTCGACCCTTTTGTTCTGTCTTCATCTTACGTTTCAACAAAGCATCACGACTTCCAGAAAGCATCATTATGAATGAATATTTCATTCTAAATCTCCTCCATCCCCTTTTTCTCTTACTATGATTTATGTGCAACAGCTGCAGCAAATATCATTTTGCCTAGAAAGTTTGCACGGCTGGTGAATATGTTTAATTTGCTCAAATAAGAAATCCCTGACATTGCTGAGGACGCACATCTCGGTCCTCACTTAATGACAAATGAATAATTAAACTCAGTGATTTGGCTCCATCACTCTCTCTGTAACCTTTAGTGCACAATGAATGGTTGTCTTGGGGCATCTGGGTGACAGCTGTGGGTGGGAATGTGGGCAGGAAACCATGAATCTTCACCTTCAACACAAAATGCCACCTTGATTTTCTCGTTCAGGTTGAATAATGTCCACTGAAACAAATCCCTCAATTTGAGACGTCCCTGTTTATTTCATGGACACACGATTAGAAAAGACGGATGCATTCCCTCATTAGACCTTTCTTGAGTCTGAGGATGTCGAGTCCCTGACTGAGCTGATATTTGACTGCATTTTATTGGGTAAGAATTTGATGCTAAGGTTTTTCTTTATTGTTGTCTCTGCAGGACGGAGCTCTGGACCTGCTGAGGGAACTTAAAAACATCAAGATGTCTTTGGAGACCCTGCAGGTAATTAATACCCCTTCATATCATGTCACTGCCACTGCATAGTACACCTGAAGTCATACAACGTATAAAAAAAACAGGTGTTTCTTTTATTATCTAATTAATAACGGGGCGTCCTTTCTCTCTTTCTGTGTGTGTGTGTGTGTGTGCGTGTGTGCGTGTGTGCGTGTGTGTGTGTGTGTGTGTGTGTGTGTCTGTAGTCAACCAGAGTTGGGATGTCGGTGAACGCGGTGAGAAAACAGAGCTCAGATGAAGAAGTTCAGAATCTGGCAAAAACTCTCATCAAGTCCTGGAAGAAACTGCTGGGTCAGTGTGGGGTGTGTGTTCTGTGCTCTTGTTTATGTGTCTATCTGAGGACCGGAGTAACATTTCGCCCAATCGAGCGAGGACCGTCTTGGAAAGTGAGGCCAGGGTTAGCATTACGGTGTTTGTGAATGTAAATGACAACTAAAGACATACAAGTGTGGGTGGATGGGGGGCTAGGTGGATTTAGGGATTCATTGATTAATGTGTTGTTTTGTTCGTCGTTGTTTTTGTTTACCAGTGAGTCGTTGTTTGCGGCTCTGATACTACAGCTTACAGTTAGCTTGTGTAAAGCTAAGAATCTCTGTCCTGTCCTTGTCCAATAATCAAATAAATTAGAGCTGGGTATTATCCACAACGTCTCAATTCAATTTGATTTCAATTCTTTGGGTCATGTTATTGATATTGACCAATATGCTTCGAAATCGATTTAATAAAACATACAGAAAACATTGAAGTACAGTATGATCTAAAGTGCACATTAGTGCCTGAGCTGAATTTGCAGCACCCACAGTGCCCCCAGTGGAGAGGGGGCGTCATTACAACGAAAATAAATCGATCTCAGGATTTCCCTGAATCGATATTGAATTGGGAGAATAATAATTGCAATGCATTGATGAATTGATATTTTTAACCAGCCCTAATGTCAATTATGTAAAAACGTTTATAGATTATTTTTAACCCGAGTATTGTTCAGTCTTTTGATTATCAGTAAATATTAAAACAAAGGGGGAATCATACATTCCCAATGATAAATGACTAAAAAGAATTGTTTCGTCAACACTGTTATTAAATATAATATCAGCTTATGGGCTTATCAGTCTCCCTGACAAAGCTAATTATCTTCCTTTCTTTAAACAGGAACAATACTGCCATGCTAAAATAAAACTATAACTACAGATTTTGTATATAATGTATCAGTAAAGTCAATAAACGATCATTTTCTATCAGAATTGAGTGTAAACCAATGGAGAAGGATTTTGGACACATACTATTCTGTATCTATGAAGTGTGTCCTCCTTTCAGTATTTATCTCTGAATCCAACTGTTATTAAACAGTCCATGGAATAGGTATGATGTATAGAAATGTTACTTCATGAAATATTGTTCTAACTATGTTTGACACTCCTCTACAGGTTAGACTGAACATGTAAGAAATGTTGTGTCTTTCTTTTAGGGTTTGAGCCAAAAATACATTTCCGTGTGTTTTTGTTTCTGTACCTGCAGACGGTTCGGAGGATAAGGAAAAGAAGAAGGAAGGCTCTCCTGTGAGGTCGTCATCAACCTCAAAGGACTCTGGCAGCAGCGAGAAAAGGTCGGTCACAAATGACGATATCACATGAGTTCAAGTTTTTGTCTCACGTGTTTGGTACATTTTCTATTGTTCTTATTTAATCTTTTGTCCTCCTTAGCAGTGAGAAGTCTGGTGAATCCCCGACCACCCCGACCACCCCGACCACCCCAACAACACCCAGCAGCCCCACCAGCCCCACCCCCCAGACCCTCCCTCCTCGGATCACCTCCTTCCCCCCAGCTCCGGTCACCACCGACAGTGTGAGGAACAAGTGTCGAGAGCTGCTGGTGGCAGCACTGCAAACTGATGGTGAGAAGAAAATCTTTCTTTGTAAAACAAATCTAAAAAAACAAAAAACACCTGAATGCTCTTTGAATTGAAGAAATTGGAAACAACACAACGTCAAGTGGCAGAGTATGTTTGATATCAGGTTTAAACAGAGAGCTTTATTGTAAAACTGCTTGTCATATTTCTAAATTAAAGCATAGCAAACTTTTTCAATAATTCAGATACAGGTGATCTGGATATCAAACAACGCTGTATTCTTATAGACTGATTAACAATAAACTAACAGTAACAGTAAACCACAAGGAGCTTTGATGTGAGAATGAGCTGCGATTGGTTTGTGCGAGATAAGAAGCAATTATTCAATCAGCCAGCTGTCAGGTGATTACATCAGGGGTGTGTGACTTCAGTGTACCGACGCAAAGCTTCATCATTTTTGTATTAGTGAGAAAGCGTGATTCAGTTTTCCTAAACACTTCTATTTATCAGTAAAGGTTTTTGGAGGTGTAAAGAAAATGCTTTTGCAGTGACAATTTGTTTAGTTACTTTTTTTCCATCTGTGAAAACAGGTAGGCAAAAAGTTTTGGAAGGTTTTGTTATTGTTGTAATACTCATTTTGAACACTAGAGGCTGTAGAGCAGCACTACTCTGTCATGTCTTTCTCCTTGATAGAAACATTTTAGAAGGTCCTGACAGTTAATGTCTAATACCTTTTAATGTTAATATCTTTACAAAACTCATTAAATCTGCTTAAAGTGTGTTTTCATTTACAGGAAAATTAAGGATTGATAGAAAAGAGAGACAAGATTCTTAGAAATGGTGGATGAATTGGTATTTTGTTTGTTTTATCAGGGCTTCTATAGAATATATTCAATAGCTGAACAAAGATAAAAAGTGATCCTTTAGTTGTTTATGAGATCATCTTATGAAAGGTAATATGTGAAGTCACAAGCCTGTTGTGATTTTGTTTCTCTATGTGAATGTTATTTGACTTTTCTGAAGCCATGTTTAAATTTAATTGAACGCGTATGAAACTTTTAATGCACTGAAAGCTGAAAGTTATGTTTTTTTTTATAGATGACCACAAGACCATCGGAGTGGACTGTGAGCACCTGGCTGCAAACATTGAAGAGGATATCCTTTCAGTTCAGCAGCTCACACTTTGACAAGATTACACATGAACAGAAAACAAACAAAGTGGATGACACACATGAGTGAAAGATCTTAATCTGAGTGTACTGACTGGGTGTGTTCCACTTTGTAAGATAAACAAAGCTACCTCTGCTATTTGACTCTGTGAGGGCCATGCTGGTCCGTCTGTCTGCTCAGCATTTTGTCCGCTTCATTTACATCGATGAGGGTAAACTTACCGACAGAAACGACTTTCTGTGTAGAGTTCAACAGCTCAACAAACTCTTCCTCTAAGATAAATATGTTGTTTTAAAAGTTGGACATAATAAATAATCTTGAACACAGTTGACGCGGATGAGAGTTAAGTTCTCAGACTTATGCTGAGTCAAGTCCACCAAGTGGTCCGGTTTGGTTCAGTACAGTTTGATTTAATTCGGCACGGTAGCCCTGGTCTCGGGTTAGGGTTAGGGTTAGGGTTGCCACAGCCAATTGTACCCTTATTTGGTAAGCGGAGCCTAAGCCAGATGGAGATAGCCGCGTCAGCTATGTAATAGTGTGACATCATAGCAGCCCAACACAGTGAAGCCCGCTATTAACTAAGTTCAACGAGGAAGAAGAAGAAGAAGAAGAATGGGACACGGTAAACAAAAGGGACCCTTTAGGGTCGGATCTGGACCCTTGGCTCCCCAACAGAAGGGTACCAAAAAAGTAGGACGGTACGGTTCCCTTATTTTGGTACCATTCCCAACTTTTGATGGTGGAAACACTGATAAATGGATGCTGTACAGAACCGGACTGAACCGGAACGCTTGGTGGAAACGGGGCTCAAGATGTCCTTTTAGGGCCGCCATACAAAGGTGAAGCTCTTCTGATTCAGCTAACAACACCACCTTCTCTTTATGTTACATTTATTTTGCACTTGTGATGAGGATCTAATAATATTAAAGCAAACTTGTTGTCCCTTCAAACAGTTTTGAGATTGAAGATGGAGCATCACAGAGAAGTAAAAATAGCGGCTTGGAACGGCAGTCTGAATAGGTCTAGTGTGTTTCAGATTGCTCAGTTCGTCTGTGTGCCTCCTTAGTTGAAAGTAAAGTAAAGAAATGCTTTTGACAGATCTGAGAATTAATAAAAAATGTGAGTGTTTTTTGTCCTTGACTGCTTGCCGTTCCCACAGATCTTCCAGGAGTTAAAAGTGACAGATATGAAATATAAAACTCGTCTACGAAGCCGAATCTCCAACCTGAAGGACCAGAAGAATCCCGATCTGCGGCGAAACGTCCTTTGTGGAAACATCTCAGCCAAACGCATCGCCTGCATGACTGCCGAGGTCAGCCGTGCAGACATTAGGTCCCATCGGGTTACAGATGGCATGTGGTGTTTCCTTTTGCTCCAGATTGTATCTTCACTGTCAATATTTGAATGCAGTTGGTGGAGATGCGGTGTATTTGACGTGTGCGTGTGTGTGCGTGTGCGTGTGTGTGTGTGTGTGCAGGAGATGGCGAGTGCCGAGCTGAAGCAGATCAGAGAAGCTCTGACTAAAGAGTCCATCAGAGAGCATCAGCTGTCCAAGGTGGGAGGAAGTGAGACCGACATGTTCATCTGCAACAAGTGTCACGGAAAGAGCTGCACGTACACACAGGTACACACACAAACACACACATTACACACTGTGTTTCACATCATCTTTGTATGAAGTATTTGAATCTTAGTTCTGCTTTGTTGGAGTGTAACTACTTAAAGGGTTGACGCTATTTCATTTAAAAAGGGGACATGATTTAGTCAGATTGAAAGCTTAAGCTTCAGCATTAACTTATTTATTTATATTTTCATGAAGAAACCTTTGTTTGTTTTGTGTTAAAGAGGACAAGTAATCCCCCTCCTCCCCCTTTTCAAACAGTCCCCTCCTCCACCTTTTCAAACAGTCCCCTCCTCCACCTTTTCAAACAGTCCCCTCCTCCACCTTTTCAAACAGTCCCCTCCTCCACCTTTTCAAACAGTCCCCTCCTCCACCTTTTCAAACAGTCCCCCTGTGGTCTAAATGAAACATCTGTGCTGTGCTTTGGTCAAAATATAACATGAATCAAGCACCAGAGGAGGTTTGTGACCCTGTATAAACCAGCTCTCTCAGAACGCTCCGTTTTGGTGTGTGTGTCTCTTTAAATGCAATAAGCCCCGCCCCCCCTGAGTTTTCCTAGTAGACATCACTCCTCTGTAGAGAGAATAAAAATGGCGGACCTGAGCAAAAGTTTTTTTCTAGTCTGGGGGTGGAGTCCATGGGTGGAGATACCAGGGGAGGGGAGGGGATTTTTTTTTACCAGAATCCCACTGTGACATCACAAGGAGAGCACATTTGAAACAGAGCATTTTTCTCTGTGTTGTAAGACTTATGCAGACCACAAACAAAGGACTGGATGGTTTTATTTCACATGTTGTGGGTCAGTAGACTCTCAGGTTACTCAAGTATATGTTCAGAAACACTGTAGAAGTGGATTTTTCACAATCAATCAATCAATCAATTTTTATTTGTATAGCGTCAACTCATAACAAGTGTTATCTCGAGACACTTTACAAGAAGCAGGTAAAATACCTTACTCATTGTTATGTTATAAAAAGCAGGTAAAATACCTTACTCATTGTTATGTTACAAAGATCCGGCCTATCCATCATGAGCACTTTAGCAAAGCAGCAAAAGTTACAGTGGTAAGAAAAAACTGCCTTATTAAAAGGCACAATATGTCCCCTTTAATGTTGCCCATGCACAAACGACTTCTAGACAGGGTCATTGGATGGGTAGAAATATCTACTTAGTCAAATATGTAAAATGCACAAGTCCTCAAAAACAATCCATGGCGCAGTTTAGCACACATTTGTGTAGAGTAATTAAATTGAAATGCTTTTTTATTTTGTAAAATGTGTTTTGAGAGTAGCGGACCATGTCGTCTTCACATGTGGACATTTAAAAATGGTTGACTCTTCTGTGTCTTCTTCTCTGCTGACCCTACAATCGTGTGTGATGTTGTGTGTTTTAGGTTCAGACCCGCAGTGCTGATGAGCCCATGACCACCTTTGTGCTGTGTAACAGCTGTGGCAACCGATGGAAGGTGAATAAACCAAAAAAAACTCTTTTCAATACTAAACATTTTCTGATTGCCTGATGAAATGTTAAAAACTCAGTAAAACCAATCATCAAGTCATCAGATGTTCTGCATAGTAAACCAGCTGTCTGTATATCTGCACATCACATCAAAACAAATCTGTTTTTCCCACAACCCTAAATAAGAGTCCCAACATAAATAAAACAACAAAATATAAAATCAACCGTGTAAAGTTTTTGTCAAATCTTTGTTAAATACGTAACTTGTTCTTCTTCTAGTGTTATAGCTTTATTATTAAAGTATACGATTATATACTGAAGCTTAACTGAAATGTCAGTGAAATACATCATTTAAATTTACATGTAAAATAAAAAGTTGTCAGTAACAGAATTTCGCCACAAGATGGCAGCAGACACTTAGGTTTCTTGTTTCTCTACATCTTTACTAACTTTGAGTTGGTGCTGCTTCCTTTTACCTTTTATATTCTTTCTCGCCCTTCCTGTATATGCTCACATTGTTTCCCCATTGTTTTCCACTTTACACCTTTTGATTCATCTTTTTCCCTTCTCTACTTCCTTTTCTTTTCTTTTTTTCACTTTGCCATCTCTACCCCCTCCTCCATCTCTTCCTCCTCCTCCTCCCCTTCTTGTTTACATGTCATACCTTCTCGTTGTCCTTTTCACCTCCTCTCCCTCTCCGCATTGACTCCTGTAGTTTTTCCCGCCCCTCCCCCGCCTCCCTTATTTAGCCGCTGGCTCTAGGTCAAGGTGAAGCGACTCATTTGTTCTCGTGTGTGTGTGTGGGGGGGGGGGAAGTGTTTGGTTAGCACTTTAAGAAACGTGTTTGAAGGCTTTGACATCTTAAAACAAACACAAAGAAGTTCAACAAAACTAAGTGAGGTTTTAAAATCTTTGCCAAACATTCATTTAGTTTCTCCTCACAGATCTTTGAATATCTCTCTCTCTGTTTCTTTCTTTCAGTTCTGTTGAAGAGGGCGAGCGTGTACATATTCTATGATGAAGCAAAAAGTGATTTGAATGTGGATTTAAAAAGATGAATTTAGTTTTCTTTATTTTGTATAATTTCTTTATATATATATTTATATATATAAAAGTAACAGAGCTGTAATATATTTAGAGACGAATACACTAGATCATGTTGTCTATTGGTTTGATTTGTTTTCTATGGAGCACTTACAGAGTTTCTTTCTTCTGCTAGATGAAGCTTTGAGCCCTCACATTAACTCACATTAAGGCCTTGTGGAAACAGTAGACGTGCCTTTCTTTGCCATGTTGTGCTGACACATATTTTGCCCTTAACGATTCTATTAAAGTTCCTCTTGGATCAAGAACACATCGCTGTGGTTTTTCTTTTTGTCTTTCTGCCTTTTTTCTGTTTTTTTCCAGTTACCAAATAACTCGCCAGCTTTTTCACAAATCTGTGTAAAGATTAAGAGGTTTGTAAAAATTGGTTCTTTTCAATATTGTTTTACTGAGTTTGTCTGAAGGAGAGAAACAAAATGTGAGTTTTCAGATATTGAAATTCACAAGATAAATTTGAATTTCTTTAGAAGCAGTGCCCCCTTTACTAGTTTAGTTTTATCCATAAAATGTTTTGCTGAGTGTCGATTATTTTTTAATGAATTTGTGTTTTTGTTTTTTTTAAAGATTTTGTTGAAGGTAGAGTTAGTCATTCCTAGACATTTATCAGCACCAAACATTTCTTTTCCTGCTTTCTGATAATTTTTCCATGCACTAGTTAGTGCCTTTTCTGCACCATAATGAGAAGGTTAAGATATTAAGATGAGATCAAATAAGATGAACTTTATTACCCCAATGGGACATTTGCCTTTTGACTTCACAGAGCTCTGATGCAGTAATATCAAAGTACATTATAGCATCAGTCAAACATGTCGGTTAAATAATCATTAAATGATGTACATAGTAAATAACTAAAACCATAAATATGTTATTGTTCCAGCCTTGTGTCTTCTTTTGTGTCTTCTTTTTTCATCTCTTGGAGTATTCATCTGGCTCATTTTTTTCACTTTTTGAAGCCCTGGAGAAGTTCTAACGCTGTAGCAGTAAACATGTCCCATGTATAGTTTTTATGCAGTTTTGTAGGACATTATTGACTTTGTGGCTGTGGATCAGTGGTAGAGTCAGTCGCCTGTCTACCGGACGGTTGGGGCTTTGATCCCCAACTCCTTCAGCCACATGTCCGATGTGTCCTTAGGCGAGACACTTAACCCCAAGTAGCTCCAGTGTATGAATGGATTAGCTGATACTGATGGACTCTTTACACAGCAGCCTCTACTGTCAGAGTCAGAAGACTAGAAAAGTGCTATCCAAGCTCAAGTCCATTTAACATTTGCTTATATACTGCATGTCTGTGTAGGTTCTCAGTCATCCAGGTCATGGTCAATTCAAAGCTTGATCCAAAGGCAGCTGGACTGGATGAAGATCTTGAAATTTGCTTATATACTGGAAAGTTTTGCATAGGTAGTTAAATGTAAATTGTATATGAAATCCAGTCATAAAAACTGATGTTAACAGTATTGATTGATGTTAATCATCCAGAACGTCTTACAGTTGAAGTTGAAAGTACAAACACGGTGAACTCTTGGGTGACAGTTAAACTTCAGAAATTTAAAAACGATCTCTATTCGTTGAATTTCTCCTCATGACAAAAGAGAAACATGCGTCGCCTCACCTATATGATCTCTGTTTATTTAATGAAAGTGAATCACAGTCCACTGCAGCACAAACCGGAGAGTCTCGGTCGCCTCATTCTTCCAGCTGACACTGGAGGTGCGAGCGTGTTGACAGAGGTGATGAAGAGCGGTGAGAAAGCAGAGCAGAGACAGCTCCTGTTGTGTTTGTTGTGGAAACACTGCTGAGCTCTTTCCATACATGACCACTGGAGAGAGAGAGAGGGGATGGTAGAGAGACACTGTGATGACACCAGCTCCTGTCAGGTGTCTTCTTCCTGGATAGAAAACAGGCTGAAGTCGCCGTTTAGACAGAAGGCAGGGCCAGTGGATGAGAGCGAGACGTGGTTACTAAGTGAACAAGCAAACAGATAACAAACATTTCATTTTCGCTTACTTTTTATCTTAACCGTATTTGGTTCACACAGAAGTTACGATTACAAAAAGACAGAAAAGTCAACTGAACACAACCGTAAACAAATATTCAGTTTGAACAATTTTGTTCATTTATGTTGTTATGGAGTTCCTGCTTCGATTCCCCGTCTTGACAGGAGTCTCTCTGTGTGGAGTCTGCATGTTCTCCCCGTGCATGTGTGGGTTCTCTCCGGCTTCCTCCCACAGTCCAAACACATGCTCGTTAGGTTAACTGGAGACTCTAACTGTGTGGTCTGTAGGTGTGAGTGTGTCGGATGATTTTCTGACATGTTTGATATTTTGTCTGTGAGTATGATGTCTGTTGTGTTGTTGTGTTGGAAATCATAAAAAACAAAACATGATGGTTTGATTCCCTGTAAAGAAATAATCCGGACACACAAACGAAGCAGCTTCTCATTGGATGTTCAAGAGTTTCTGTTTATATATGTACAATTTAAATCACAGTTTTAACAAAATATAAAATAAATAACATGAACAATACTAAGATAAATGCATTCTGAGTGACCAGTCGCTTTACGACTGAGGCGTCTCTTCTTTTCAAATCTGTTGTTTCTGCCTCCCGCAGACAATTACAAACGTTTGTTTTTCCTCAAACTACATTTCCCATGAAGCACTGGGTGTAAGCATCCCATCTCACATAATATCATCTTGTTTTTTTATATATATATATTTTCTATAAGTTTTTTTTCATTTAATATATCTATATATGTTTTGTTTTTTTTTGCACCTGGGATTTCCTCCCAACCCCCTTCCTGAATTGACCAACCACAGTTCAGCCCTGCAGCCTCCTTCAGCCAATCAGGAGCAGGCGTCTGAGCAGGCGACAGACAGTGGTGTGGTCGACGGTGAGAGGTCACAGAGGCAGAGGTCAGCAGCAGCGGTGCCCACGTAGGCCACCCTGGTGTGTGCGTGTGTGTGTGTGTGTGTGTGTGTGTGTGTGTGTGTGTGTGTAT